>NC_056728.1:227598827-227888827 GCF_019279795.1 Protopterus annectens | reverse complement strand
ATAGTTGCCTCAAAATGCCCTATATACCTCAATAAGGTCTCCTCTTAAATGTCTATATGAGACACTGTTCAAGTGCAGATATTTTAGTCTTTCGTAATAACTTAAATTTTCACATCATTTGATGCCCTTGGTATATTTCTGTTGTACTTTTCAATTTACACATGCTTGTTTCCTTAAAAGGTTTCCATATTGCTATTCCACCCTCAATTTTCAGTCTAATATAACTAGCAAACAATGATTTAACCATTTCTGATTTTGTAGGCTTTATAAATCTTTTTATACAACCTATAGTTCTATAACTCTCATTAACCGATTGGTTGATATGAATACAGAAGCTCAAAGTTGGATCTACCCATATACCTAGATCCTTAAATGACTCCACAATTTCAATCGCTATATGCTGTATTAAATAATCTCCTTTCAATCTATGTCTTTCAAATCTCATGTGCTTAGTTTTTGATGTATCAATCAACATATTATTTTCATATGTCCAAATGGTGAATTTAGTCAGGATCCTTTGCAGCATGCCCTATCTGTAACACATTTAATCAGTTTACCCATTTTCAAGTCATATGTATACTGAGTGCAGAACACCTCAGATGAAAAAGATAAAAAAAGGGTAATTGTAATACCAAGGGTATTATATGCATTGCCATCTGTGAAGCTTGTGGTGGATTTTATGTGGGAAAAACAGAGAGGTAATTTAAGAAAAGAATATATGAACACTTACATGCCATTGCTAAAGCCAACTCCAATAATGCTCTTTATAAACATAGTTTGGAATGTGGTGGATTAATTCAAATTTGGTATTTTGGACATATTACCAGTTAATCCAATGGGAGGGTGGTGGGAATTAGATTTAGAGATCAGAGAGTTACAATGGCAATTCAGGCTAAATGCTATAACCCCCCCAGGACTTCATGAAAACTTATCTATTGCTCCAATTTTGAAGAAAAGAGCTGGTAATTTATAATGGGGTTTAAATTACATATTCCATATATAGGGATAGTATGTATTCATTGTGGTTAACTCAGTTTATTTTCATATTTTCATGTTTTTAAAGTTTTAATGTTTATATTATATTGTTCAGTTTTAGTATGTCTCTTTAAGAACTTAGTCTTATTAATGAAGCTTGATTGATTAATTATTTATTTCCAGTCCTGGGGCCCCCTCAGTATAACCTTGAATTTCATCTGACCAATTGCTGTATGATACTTGCCATATCCTATTTGTAAGCCATCCAGCTATAGGTTCATAGGTTCATAGGTAGGTACTAGGCTATCTGCCCAAGGGCATTTATAAGCCTAGCCAGAATGTGTTGGCTTTCGCCTTCCTTTTAGATTAGTTTCCTGGGCCTCTGTCCAGCAGGGCCACTGATGTGATCCCAGGTGTATATTTACAATTTCCCATCCACTCGTCAAGATTTCTCTTGAAGACAGTCAGTAAGGGGCTTTGCCTAACATAGATTGGGATTCTATTCCAGAGCGAGGGAAGTCTCTGGGACAGGAATCTATCCCTCCAGCATGTCCTATTTATTGTTGTGCTGAGGTTTAAATCCCTAGAACGTGTGGCTCTAAAAGATTTGGTTTTCCTTTGGTGGAGCATGTCCATTAATTCAGGGTTTGACATGGCCTTGTACATAAGGCAGAGGTCTCCTCTGAGGAGGCGGTAAGCAACCGAGTAAAGATGGAGTTTTTTAGCCGGGCTGCATAGGGCATTTGTTTGAGGCCCATGATCCTCTTAGTGAGGTACCTTTGTGGTCTTTCCAGCTTTTGCAGGTGTCGAGTAAGGTACATCCCAAATGAGGCATTGTACTCTATTATGGGCCTGATGAGCAATGAGTAGAGGGGCACAATAACCTCTCTTGATCTAGATGTGAACCCTTTTGTGATTAGGTGGGCTACATAGAAGGATTTTCTAACCACTTTGGCAATGTGGTTATCAAAGGAGAGGTTGCTATCTACTTGGGTCCCCAAGTCCCTAATTACATCTTCCGTACTTAGTAGATTACCTCCTATGTGATAGTTTGTGGGCACTTTATTTTTCCCAAAGAGGATGACTATGCACTTTTTGGCATTTAGCTTAAGGCAATGATTCTGACACCAGGTATTTGTCTCCGTGAGACCCTTCTGGAGAATGTCTGTGTCAGCCAGGGAGTCGAATATGGCCCCCAGTTTGCAATCATCTGTGAACTTGGTCAGCCATAGTCCTCCCATGCTTGCCTGTACCTCAGAGAAGTATATACCGAACAGGAGGGATCCCAGGACTGAGCCCTAAAGGACTCCACATGTAACAGGTTTAGAGTCGGACATAGCACCCGCAACTCTGATCATGTGAGTTCTATCCATGAGCCAGTTTGCAACCCATCTCATGACATAGGGGTTAATGTTCAAGCTGGTGAGCTTTTCTATAATGCCAGAGTGGGGAATGGTGTCAAAAGCCTTTGCGAGGTCCAGGTAGGCTGTGTGGACTACCTTTCCCTCATCTATGGCCTTGGTAACTGTTTCAAAGAAATCAACCAGGTTTAGGAGGCATGATCTGCCTTTAACAAAGCCAAATTGGGTAGGGTCCAGTGTCTGGAGGTTCCCAATGTCTTTGTTAATGAGTTCCATGATGATGCGCTCCATGGCTTTGCAGACCAAGCTAGTCAGGCTTATAGGGTGATAGTTCCTTGGATCCGTTGTTGCATCACCTTTGTGAAGCGGGATAACTGTTGCTGTACACCATTCTTTGGGTACATAACCTGTGGTGAGGCTGAGCTTGAACAGTGAGTTTAGGTGAGGGGTTAGTTCATTTTGGATCTCGTGTAGGACACAGCCTGGGATGCCATCTGGTCCCATTGATGCTGTGTTCTTGGCTTTGAAAAGGGCTGTTTTCACTTGAGTGTCTGTGATGTCTGGCACTCTACAATCTTCTGGAATGAACACGGGCCTTTTAGGGGGTGAGGGGAGGGTAAAGTTTGCACTGAACCTGTCAGCCAGGATGTTGGCAATGTCTGTTGGTTCAGTGTATTTTTTGTCATTTTGCACTAGCTCAGAGCAGATCTGAGAGCTGCCACTTAGATTCTTGACATAGCTAAAGAAGGCTTTGTGATTATCTTTAGCATCTTTGGCAATTTTTCTTTCGAAGTTGGCCTTGGATGATTTTATGAGGGATCGTAGTTTCTTGCTGGTACTGATTAGGGATGCCTTCCCTTTTTGGAATTTTGCTTTATCATGTAGTAGTTTCCTCCTTCTGTTGAACAGCTTATTTATGGCCGGGGTCCACCAGACTGGTTTTCTCATTTTGTAGGAGTGAGTCTTTGTTTTACTTGTGATGGTTCGATCCATGCATTCCTGTAGGTGCACATAGAATGCATTTGTGAAGGATTCTGTGGTTTGGGCAGCATTATCCTTTAGCAGTGGGGCTTTGAAACTTTCCACCTCGGTCTTGAGAAGTGTGAAGTTTGCTTTTGAAAATTTTTTTACAGTTGTTTCCTTGACTGGGGGTGGGGTCAGGATGTGGATGTCTAGTGTGATTAGTTTATGATCTGATCTTACCAGCGACGGGTTTACCTCTAGTGTGGAACATTGGTCACCCATATTGGTGATGATCAAGTCCAATATGTTGTCACCTCTCACGGGAGTGGTAACCAGTTGTTGCAGGGTGTTTGAGTTTATAAACTCTAGAAAGCATTGGGCAAAGGAGTTTGTACTTGAGTAGTTTTCCCAGTCTATGTTTGGGTAGTTGAAATCACCCAATATCATGGTGTTGGGTATGATCTTCATATTTTCCAGTGTTCTCAGGAATGCTGAGTGGGGATCTTGAGATAGGGTGGGTGATCTGTAGCAGGCTAAAAACTGAAAGGCAGTTTTTGCTCACTGTTAGTTGCACATGGATGGTCTCTAAGGCCTTGTACTGTGCTACAAGCCTGGAGGTGTGGGAATCCTTGATGAAAATGGATACACCACCGCCTTTTGCATTTCGGTCCGGGTTCTGGGGCCGAAAGATATGATATGAGTTATAGCCTGGTAGTGCTGGGGTGCTCTCTGGAGTCTTGAACCAGGTTTCTGTTACTGCACATAAATTGATTCCCTCCTTGCTGAGGAGTGCCTCGAGTGTGTGCATTTTGAGGTTTAGACTTGTGGCATTGAGTAGCATTACCCTCAGTTTTTTGTTGCTTGTGTTGTTTAAGGAGGTGGGTTTGTCTTTTGAGCCTTGCCTAAAAAAGGCACTATGGGGGGTGGCAAGAGCCTTGGCCTGTAATCAAAAGCCCAAGGGCAACAGGTGCAAGCCGTCTCTTGTGAAGCAACGTGGCTTGTCGAGCATGTCATCCCAGGCTGACAAACACTGGATCCCCTTTGAATGACACCAAAAGCTAAGCCATTTGTTAAAATCGATCATTTTATCTTTATACTGTGGCATCATTCTTGGTGAGGGCATGATGCTACTCAGGGTCAGGGTCATACTGGCCTGGACTACATGATCAGAGAGCTCCTCTATGTCTCTTTTCATGTAGTCCAGGGAGGTACGTCTCAGGTCATTCACACCAACATGGACAATGACAGAGTCATATCTGTACCTGTTATGGAGTGACCTGAGTGCTTGTGTTATGTGGCGGATCCTGGCACCTGACAGGCAGCTTACAATAACCTTCTCCTTGTTCAGTCTAGTGAGAGGGACGTCAGTGTGCCTGACAATAGAGTCTCTTATTACTAATGTATTGGATTTGTTGTTTAGCCATAAGGGCTGTGATTGCGTGACACACTGACATTGTAAAGTATGTGATTTGTGGTTGTTGTTGGGGGGTGGGGGTTGTTTGGATGTCTGCTTTGGAGGTCTCTGCTGATTACACAGATTTCTATTTAGAGCCTTTGAGTATGTTTTTGTGTATTTATGTGTGTTATTGGCCGGTGCCGATATGATTGGTCTATGTGAGACTGGTAGTGTGGTGTAAGTGTTTACGTTCTCCTCATGATTGACTGTTCCAGTCTTGGGTTGAGAGAGCTTGGCCTCCAGTCTGGCTGTAAAGTTGCATCTCTCGCATACAATTGTGTTTGTTGGAAGGAGGAGAGGGTTGTCTGTGTACATGAGGCAATTGTGACATTTCCTCAAAATGCCCAGATTCACCAGCTGGACTAGAGAGTACACCTGAAACTGCCCTTTGGACATGCCTGCACAGATAAAGTGAAGTTTTACTAATTGTCCTGTTAGGGACGAATAGAGAGCCCTGTACTTCTGTATAGTATCAGGGGTGTAGTGCTAGCATTTATTAGTGCTTACTAGGAGTTTTGGGCAAGTGCTGGACTGAAAAGAAACTGTTTAGAGTGCTTAAGGTGAAAGTCTGACTGGTTCCAAGGGAAAAATTGAAGAGCAGACTTCGTGGAGCCAGGAATAGTTTAATCTTACCTAAATGGCGCTGCATGGAGGTGCGTGACGTGCAAAACCATGCAAATGCGGGTTTTTAAGGCAGGTAGATGAAAGAGACAGAAATTAGCCCAAAACATTCAATAGACTACTAGTTGCTGGGCTGAGACCACTCCTCCTGGGACAGATAGGTTGCTCAAAGCTCCCCACTCTCACTGGTGAACATCGAAACTTCCTCCTATCCAAGTAAGAATATGGGCAAGACAGGAACTTGTACCACAGCTCTGAATTCAGCAGAACCTGAAAATAGGACTAGACTAGCTTAGAAAACGTGGGAAACAATAATTTTTTTTCTTTTTTTTTCTTTTTTTACAGATACAACAGTACACTACACAAAAACACTTTAAATGCTTTAAACAGGCTAGCGCACTTGAGTGTGTAGCCTACAACAGTTAAACAGATGCTTTTAAAACAGAAAATGACTTTAAATGACTTTGAAAGTGCAAACAGCAAAAAAGCAAGTATTTCAGCAAAAAATAGCCTTTTAGAGTACAGAAACGCTAGTAGATCGCATTTTAGGTGAAAACTAGCAGTCGCAGGAGAAAAATACAAAAAAAATACTTAAATCAGTTGAAAGTCTCTCTTTGTTTCTCTGCTGCTTGTAGTACCCTGCAGGGCACCACAAGAAGCTTAGCTGAGTTGAATACAAGTGCAAAATCACGCAAATGCGGGTTTTTAAGGCAGATAGATGAAAGAGATAGAAATTAGCCCAAAACGGCCAATAGACTACTAGTTGCTGGGCTGAGATCACTCCTCCAGGGACAGATAGGCTGCTCAAAGCTCCCCACTCTCACTGGTGAACAGAGAAAATTCCTGCTATCCAAGTAAGGATATGAGCAACACAGGAACTTGTACCACAGCCCTGAATTCAGCAGAACCTGAAAACAGGACTAGACTAGCTTAGAAAAGGCAGGAAACAAGATTTTTTTTTCTTTTTTTACAGATACAACAGTACACTACACAAAAACACTTTAAATACTTTAAACAGGCTACTGCACTTGAGTGTGTAGCCTACAACAGTTAAACAGATGCTTGTAACAAAGAAAAAGACTTTAAATGACTTTGAAAGTGCAAACAGCAAAAAAGCAAGTATTTCAGCAAAAAAAAAAGCTTTTTAGAGTACAGAAATGCTAGCAGATCACGTTTTAGGCAAAAATTAGCAGTCGCAGGAGAAAAATGCAAAAAAAAAATACTTAAATCAGTTGAAAGTCTCTCTTTGTTTCTCTGCTGCTTGTAGTACCCTGCAGGCACCACAAGAAGCTTAGCTGAGTTGAATACAAGCGCAAAACCACGCAAATGCGGGTTTTTAAGGCAGGTAGATGAAAGAGATAGAAATTAGCCCAAAACGGCCAATAGACTACTAGTTGCTGGGCTGAGATCACTCCTCCAGGGACAGATAGGCTGCTCAAAGCTCCCAACTCTCACTGGTGAACAGAGAAACTTCCTCTTATCCAAGTAAGGATATGGGCAACACAGGAACTTGTACCACAGCCTTGAATTCAGCAGAATCTGAAAACAGGACTAGACTAGCTTAGAAAAGGTGGGAAACAATATTTTTTTTCTTTTTTTACAGATACAACAGTACACTACACAAAAACTCTTTAAATACTTTAAACAGGCTACCGCACTTGAGTGTGTAGCCTACAACAGTTAAAACAGATGCTTTTAACACAGAAAATGACTTTAAATGACTTTGATAGTGCAAACAGCAAAAAAGCAAGTATTTCAGCAAAAAATAGCTTTTTAGAGTACAGAAATGCTAGTAGATCGCATTTTAGGTGAAAACTAGCAGTCGCAGGAGAAAAATGCAAAACAAAAAATACTTAAATCAGTTGAAAGTCTCTCTTTGTTTCTCTGCTGCTTGTAGTACCCTGCAGGGCACCACCAGGAGCTTAGCTGAGTTGAATACAAGCACAAAACCACACAAATGCGGGTTTTTAAGGCAGGTAGATGAAAGAGATAGAATTTAGCCCAAAACAGCCAATAGACTACTAGTTGCAGGGCTGAGACCACTCCTCCAGGGACAGATAGGCTGCTCAAAGCTCCCCACTCTCACTGGTGAACAGAGAAAATTCCTGCTATCCAAGTAAGGATATGAGCAACACAGGAACTTGTACCACAGCCCTGAATTCAGCAGAACCTGAAAACAGGACTAGACTAGCTTAGAAAAGGCAGGAAACAAGATTTTTTTTTCTTTTTTTACAGACACAACAGTACACTACACAAAAACACTTTAAATACTTTAAACAGGCTACCACACTTGAGTGTGTAGCCTACAACAGTTAAACAGATGCTTGTAACAAAGAAAAAGACTTTAAATGACTTTGAAAGTGCAAACAGCAAAAAAGCAAGTATTTCAGCAAAAAAAAATAGCTTTTTAGAGTACAGAAATGCTAGTAGATCACGTTTTAGGCAAAAATTAGCAGTCGCAGGAGAAAAATGCAAAAAAAAAAAAATACTTAAATCAGTTGAAAGTCTCTCTTTGTTTCTCTGCTGCTTGTAGTACCCTGCAGGGCACCACCAGGAGCTTAGCTGAGTTGAATACAAGCGCAAAACCACACAAATGCGGGTTTTTAAGGCAGGTAGATGAAAGAGATAGAAATTAGCCCAAAACGGCCAATAGACTACTAGTTGCAGGGCTGAGACCACTCCTCCAGGGACAGATAGGCTGCTCAAAGCTCCCCACTCTCACTGGTAAACAGAGAAACTTCCCCTTATCCAAGTAAGGATATGGGCAACACAGGAACGTGTACCACAGCCTTGAATTCAGCAGAACCTGAAAACAGGACTAGACTAGCTTAGAAAAGGCGGGAAACAAGATTTTTTTTTCTTTTTTTACAGATACAACAGTACACTACACAAAAACTCTTTAAATGCTTTAAACAGGCTAGCACACTTGAGTGTGTAGCCTACAACAGTTAAACAGATGTGTGTAACACAGAAAACGACTTTAAATTACTTTGAAAGTGCAAACAGCAAAAAAGCAAGTATTTCAGCAAAAAAAAGCTTTTTAGAGTACAGAAATGCTAGCAGATCACGTTTTAGGTGAAAACTAGCAGTCGCAGGAGAAAAATGCAAAAAAAAAGTCTGAGTCCTTTATTTTCTTTGCTAATGGTTCTAAATATAATGCAAATAATAAAAGGGTGGTTCATCTGCTCAAGGAGAAATTATCGGAGAGGAACCCACCCACTTTAATTTGTGCATCCGATCCCTCAAATATTCTCCTAATCAACCCTATAATTTTTCAGGAAATGCAAATGCTTCCGTTGCCCTGCTCATAAAGTCCCAGCTTACTTTGTCAAATGCTTTCTCTGCATCAAGACCCACCAACAACAATGGTATTTTCTTACATTCTGCTTCCCTCTGAATCATCAATGTTCTGTTAATGCTATCAAATGCTTGTCTCCCCTTCACAAAACCACACTAATCCATATCTATCAGTTTTGGCATTACTTTTGCCATTCTTTTAGCCATTATATACATGAGACTTTATAATCATGGTTTAGTATTGAAATGGGCCTGTATGAAGCTGGGTCTGATGGATCTTTACCCTCTTTAGGTATTACAGCTACCGCTGCTTTTTTCCAGGATGTTGGTACTTCTTCTCCTCTTAAAATACTGTTAAAGGACAACCGCACCCTCAGACTCAAAAAATATATTTATTTCATCATGGTTTGGTGTTTCCTACATTTTAACAACACTCTGGGACTATTTAGAGCTTTTTAGATATTTTTATATGCAATTTCTGACTCTGACCACATGGGGGCTTGCATTTTGAAATAATTTAGGCTGTTTACTCTGCCTCTAAGTATCCCAGAATGCATTGTTTGCCTCCAAAAAATTGCATCAGATCTGCCATGATTTTCCTTAAGCTGCTGTCACTTCATTGACTTAACAGGCATTCACTGCTGTCTTAAAGTCCCCTACCTTTGGTTAAAATGTTATCCTTTTTCAATGACTACTTCAAACACAAGCAGTGAAAATGCTACAGAACAGAACTGAAAGGTGCATTTTATTGCTTTTGTTTCTTAGAAATGCTAACTTGCTTTCTTTTGTGAAGGCTGAAATCTAGTTCTTCAAGGCATCTCCCCTCCCACTTCACACCTACCTTCCCTAGCTGTCAAAGAGCTAAGGGTAATTTGACCCATTATCTGCATGTGATTGACAACTCACAGCAGGTGACCGGAGTAATGTACTGTTTTCTTGTCAGCCTTTCCCTCCTTACAGTGGGACACTTTTTTTGTTGCACTCCTCCTGTCAACTTTAGAACCAAGCTACATAGCACTGGCAGTAATCACTGTTTTGCAAAGCATCAAACTCCCTCTTATTTTTCCTTCCCATTTGGTTAAATAGCTAACAAATGACACACTATAAACATGAAATATTTCACAGACTTGCACGACAGCACCAACATGCTTTTTTAAGACATAATTTAAATAATTACGGTATTGCATACTTCTTGTAATCTGATGTAGTGTTGTTGATTAATTGTGACAGACATCTGCTTCTTATGTAAAAAACATGCAATTAATGTATACGCATGGTTATTGCAAATTTATGCTCTTAGTTTTTGCAGCTGTTACTGTGCTTCTGCCTGTACTTTGTCACATATTGGTAGGGCAATGTAAAGCAATATGACAATACAAAAACAAAGTTTACAAAATTTAGAAATTACATCCAAAAATGAGACTCACCCACACTCACTCATTCACCCACACCCACTCACCCACACTCACCCACACTCACCCACTCACTTCACACTCACCCACACTCAACTCACTCACCACACTCAACTCACTCACTCACCACACTCACTCATCACACCCACCACACACACTCACCACTCACCACCCACCACACTCACTCACCACTCACCACACTCACTCACCACCCACCACACTCACCACTCACTTTCACTCAGATACCTCACTCACGCTCACCCACACTCAACTCACTCACCACCGTCACAAATTCACCCTCATCCACCATACCTCACTCACTCACCCACATTCACTCACCACCCACCACCCTCACCACACTCACTCACCCACCCACACTCAACCACTCACTCACCCACTACACTCACCCACCACACTCACCCACCACACTCACCCTCACCCACCACACCTCACTTACTCACCCACATTCACTCACCCACACTCACCACCCACCACCCTCACCACACTCACTCACCCAGCCTCACTCATTCACCCACATTCAACTCACCACCCACATTCAACTCACCCAACCACTCACTCACCCACACCATCTCACTCACCCACAATCAACCACTCACCCACACTCAACCACTCACTCACCCACCACACTCACCCACCCACACTCACCACCCACACCCACTCACTCACCACCCACTCACTCACTACCCACCACACTCACCCACACCCACTCAGCACACTCATCCACTCACCCACACTCACCCACACTCACTCACTCACCCACACACTCACTCACCCACTCATTCACCCACATTCACACACTCACCCACACTCACTCACTCCCCACATTCACCCACCAACACACCACACTCACTCACCCCCCACACTCACTCAACTCACGCACTCACTCAACTCGCACACCACACTCACTCAACTCACACACTTACCCTTTCACACACATAACCACAAGTTTGTTTGGCAACACCAAGAATGACCCCAGGCCTTCGTCCAAGGAATGCATGAGTAATTATGTACTTTGGCTGTGCAGACATCAGAAACAGAAACACATGCCTATACAGATCTTACACATCAAGCCGCTCCATTCAAATTGTACATGAAATGCACCCATTGAACAGCTTTCCACCTACAACATTATTAAAGTACTTTAATCAAACACTAGTGAGCCCTACTTTACACAGCCCAGTAAACCTGTCCACTGATTCAGCTTCTACAGCACAGTCCAATAAACTGTCTACTGTACATTAATGTTAACACGGGAATTTCCAGTTCTTATCAGCATAACCACATACTCCATCTTCCACCTCAGACCTTTCATGAAGGATGTTTTATTTTTAAACTTTCATCCTTCCCACTTTAGGGGTCTTGCATAAATCCCAGCAAAAAGGAGACCTATAAACTGCAATCACCCTGATCCAAATCCATCCAAACATGGCTGCAAAACTAAAGGTGTTACGGTTTTGAGGGGAGGGTTAAGCAACCATGCCCACACCACCTGTGAACAATCAAATTCTTCCTGTCTTTATAACTACACAGTTCCACAACCACAGGGAAAAAATTACCCAGCAAAGGCACACCAGTACCTAATGGAATTAAGTGACAGTTAACACTAAATCATAAATCACAAAACAGACTTTATCAATTCAGTATATGAAGAACATACTAGTATAGTGTATTTAAAGTTACATCTAACTACCAGATTGTGCTGAGACAACTTTAGAGATAAAAGTCGTTTTGTAAAATTCAGCAGATACTGGCAGAGTGCCCTTTATCACACAAACGTGCACACACTTGCCCCTTATCACACAGATGTGCACATACTTGCCCCTTATCACACAGACACAAAGTTTGTTTGGCAACAGCTAAAATGACCCAAGGGCTTCTTCCTTCTGATAGCAGTTTGTTAACTATAGGTTCATAGGTTGATACTAGGCTATCGGCCCTAGGGCTTATACAAGCCTAGCCATAACAATTCCCTGGCTATTACTTCCACACTATTTTCTACCCTGGACCCCTGTCTAGCACGGCGAGTGACGTGATCCCCGGGGTTAATTTCATTCTCCCATCCAATCGTCAATGTTCCGTTTGAAGAGGGCCAAAGAGGTGGTCTGCTTGACATGTATGGGCAGTCTATTCCAGAGTCTGGGCAGTCTCTGAGTCAGGAACCTATCTCTCCAGCATTTGTTTATTGTGATGAGAAGGTTTAGATCCCTGAAGCATGTAGCTCTGAGGGATTGGGATTTCTTTAAGTGTAGCATGTTCCAGAACGGGTACATGTTTTTTCCCAAAGGGGATAACTATACATTTCTTGGCACTGAGCTTGAGCCCATGGCTCTGGCACCAAGCATCTGTTTCTGTAAGGCCCATTTCTAGAGTATCCACAACATTTGGGGATTCAATAATGGCTCCCAGTTTGCAGTCATCTGCGAACTTTGTTAGCCGGAATCCCTTAGTGTTGGCCTATACTTCAGAGAAGTAGATGCCAAACAAGAGTGGTCCCAGGACTGACCCCTGAGGTATTCTGACTTGTCAGAAGCTGGATTTGGAGTGGGCTACTTTTACAGCGTGGGTTCTGTCAGTAAGCCAGTTGGCAACCCATCGAGTGACATAGGGATTAACGCCCAGCTTAGTAAGCATTCATACATATACACACACACACACTTGCCCCTTGCTTGCATTCACACACACACACTTGCCCCTTGCTTGCAGTCACACACACACACACACACACACACACACACACACACACACACACACACACACACACACACTTGCCCCTAGCTTGTATTCATACACACACACACACACACACACACTTGCCCCTTGCTTGTATTCATACACACACTTGCCCCTTGCTTGCATTCACACACACACACTTGCCCCTTGCTTGCATTCATACACACTTGCCCCTTGCTTGCATTTACACACGCACATTTTCCCCTTGCATGTATTTACACACACACATTTGCCCCTTGCTTGCATTCACACACACACACACACACACACACTTACCCCTTGCTTGCATTCACACACACACACACACACACACACACACACACACACACACACACACACACACACACACACACACACACACACACTTGCCCCTTGCTTGTATTCACACACACACACTTGCCCCTTGCTTGTATTCACACACACTTGCCCCTTGTATTACACACACACACTTGCATACACACACACACACACACACTTGCCCCTGCTTGCATGCACACACACACACACACACACACACACACACACACACACACACACACACACACACACACACTTGCCCCCTGCTTACATGCACACACACACACACACACACACACACACACACACACACACACACACACACACACACACACACACTTGTCCCTTGCTTGCATTCTCAAACACACACTTGCCCCTTGCTTGCATTCTCACACACACACACACACACACACACACACACACACACACACACACACACACACACACATTTGCCCCTTGCCCCTTGCCCCCTGACACTGCCACGAAAGATAATTCCTGTTTAGGAGCTCGTCCAAAACACATGCAAGGTCCCACACGTTTTTTGGAGCAGTTGCCAGCTCCCATGAAGAAACGAGGAGCGTGGAAACGCTCGTTGAGCGAGGGGAAAGACCCGAACAAAAGAAGGAAGATATTAGATTGACTTTTAACCATGATGATGGTATTGTTTTTAATTTATCTTCTTATATTTTGAATAGCGAAGAATTATATGTCTTGAACAAAGGCATGACCTTTGTACCGGACAGACTTAGTGCTTTTAATGAAGTTATGCTTGATATCATGCTTTTTTGTAGAAATTTAGCATTGAAATGTGCTTTTGGTGTTAATAATGAATACAACACAACCCTTAGACAGCCAAGCTGTTATATACCACCTTTCTCTCCAGCTCTTAATTTATTTATAAGTAGCTGTGAACATGACTTACAGGAATATTTTAAGAATAGGGTGTTTAATGAATACCATAATTTGAAACAAAACAGAAGAAATCAGTGTCTGATTTAAGTAACAACAAAATTTAGTCATCAAAACAGCTGATAAAGGGGGCGGTGGTAGTATTAGACACTATTATGTATGTCAGAAAAATAGAAGAATTGCTATCAGATAAACATACATATATACAGATTAATACTGTGGGTGTAAAATTATAGTAGATAAAGTACATAATTGTTTAAAAAGATTGCTTTTTGAAATGAAAATCAGTGATGATACATATAAATTTTTATTGATAGACAAGGCCGTCATGCCCATCTTTAAAGGTCTACCAAAGATACACAAGTCTCTTCATGACCCACCATTACGACCCATAGTTTCTGGCAGAGGGTGGGTGACGGAAAATATTTCCATATGGCTGGAACATACATTACATCCTTTTATAGATAAATTGTCCAGCATACTTAAAGATACAGGGGATTTTTTGCTTAAATTGGGTGATGTGAATAGAGAGAGGACACAAATAAATAGAGATTTTTTGATGGTTACCTTAGATGTTCAAAACCTATTCACTGTAATTAGTAATGACTATGAGGTTCAAGCTGTTAGTGAGGTATTGGCAGATCAGAATGTTGATGAGGAGAAAATAATATTAATCAGTACTTTATTAACCCTGGTTCTAGAAAATAATGTGTTTGTAGGAGCACAACATACATATAGACAGGCACAGGGGGTGGCCATGGGCACTCCCTGTGCCAATACTTATGCCAATATGGTCCTTTGGCATTGGGAAAAGGCTATGATTTTTAATAAGCCAGAATGGATGCAACATATACATTTATATACACGTTTTGTGGACGATATTTTCTTTTTGTGGAAGGATGATGTTACATCTTTGGATGGTTTTAGACCATCTACACTCCACTACTACATTCCTGAAGTTTACTAAGAAATGTTCAACCACAAATATTGATTTTTAGATGTATGTATATCACAAAATGAAGCTGGCTTTTCATCAAGCCTATATAGGAAGGAGTGCTGGAAAAATACAATGCTTTGTTTCGATAGCATGCACCCCCGATATATGTTTTCAAATATTGTTCAGGGCCAGATTGGCAGAATTTCCAGATTGAATCTGGATGATAAGATGTTTGAATGTGAAATGGTTAATTTGAAGAACAACTTTTAGAAAAGGGGCTATAGAGGAGAACTGGTTAATAGAGTGGTTGATACCAATCACAAAAAGAGATAATAGATTTAAGCCATGGCTTAAATGTAATAAAGGAGAAATAAGAACCACTAATACCACACACAAACTTAATGAACCAAGGGTACTGTTTACATATAGTAGTAATATAGGAGACATCAGGGATATTGTCAACAGAAACTGGAATATTTTGAGGGGAGATAACAAGTTAAGAAATATAGTGGGGGCTTATCCACAATTTGGTTATAGGAGAAACAAGAATCTAAAAGATATCCTTTGTAAAGAGAAAACAGTAACCCAAACTTGTATCCTAAAAGAAAAAATTGGCAGTGTCCCATGTGGATATTGTAAAGCATGCCAATTTATAAATAAAGATCACACCTTTACACATCCAGTTAGTGGACATGTCTTTAATTTCAAAGCAAAAGCTACCTGTAGGACTAGTAATTTAGTTTACATAGCGGAGTGCACTGAATGCATATGTTTTTATGTTGGCAAGACCAACAATATGTTTAAGGTAAGAATATTGCAACATATGTCTTCAATTAGGAATAAAGATGCACATAATGCTTTATATAAGCATATTGAGACCCACCCTACACATAATTTTAAATTCAAAACAGTGGTTAATGTTGTCATGAACAATAGGGGGGGGTGATGTTAAACTATTAACTGAATCTATGGAGTCCAAATGGATTTTGGAATTGATGGCCCACAGAACTCTCGGCTTAAATGACTGTGTACCTTTAAAACCAGCCTTGCAGAAAAGGCGGCTTTTACTAACTCTCATTGGTTGACATGTATTTTAAATATCAGGAAGTGTTTTTAGTATGTGATCTGATGAAGGGTTTTAACCCGAAAGCGCTTGTCAGTGGATATTTATTTTGTTGGAGTTTCTTACCAGTTTTGGATACAACTTTTTGTGTATTTTAATAAAGCAGTGGAACATCCAGCGGAGTCTCACCTTTTCTTTCATTGTACTTATTTTTCGGCTGTTTGGTGAGTCTGAGGCATAGCAAAGAACATTATTTGGACATTTGCCCCTTGCTTGCATTCTCTCTCACACACACACACACACACACACACACACACACACACACACACACACACACACACACACACTTGCCCCTTGTTTGCATTCACACACACACACACACACACACACACACACACACACACACACACACACACACACACACACACACACACACACACACTTGCCCTTGCTTGCTTTCACACACACACACACACACACACACACACACACACACACACACACACACACACACACACACACACACTTGCCCCTTGTTTGCATTCACATACACACACACGCACTTGTGGCTTTAAAACACAAGAACCAGTATGACGGTCATAGTCCATGATACCTCACTGGACTATATGAAGAGGGACATGGAGCTCTCTGAATACGTGTCCCATGTGGGTATGAATCTAGCCTTGAGTTGCTTCCTATCCTCAGCAATGATTATACGAGAGGACCATCAAAAATGACCTACTTCAATAAATGGCTTAGTTTCTGGTGTCACAACAAGGGGATTCAATCTCTGACAGCTTGGGTAGACATAACAGACAAGCCAGTATGCTTTTCAAGAGATGGTTTGCACTTATCACCACTTGGCTTCTGAATATTGACAAAAACTTTGTCACCATAGTGCCTTTTTTAGGATATACCAAGTTCAGCCCGCCAACATAATAAAAATCAGTCAGAAATACCTAAAGGTGCTGCTTCTCAATGCTAGTAGTTTAAATATAAAAAAAATATTACCTGGTAGCACTCCTTACCCTAGAAAATTCACACACATATATGCAGTCACAGAAACATAGTTCAGAACCGTAGTAATCACTCTGGCTACTAAAGTCTACAGCACCTTTCATACATTTTGATCCCCCTCAGCTCTGAATAAAACATATGGAGGAGGTGTTTCAATGTTTTTAAAGCACTAATACAATGCTATACTGGTCCAAAAACATGACTGAATTGAGCTGCTGCTTGCCCAACTAATCACAGGTGTGAACCCCCATCATATCCTTGCATAATAGTGGTACTAAAAATAGACACAGGAATGTTTAGAGGAGATGCATTAAACACGTTATAAAGCTAAACAAGGAGCAACATTAAACCATACAGCCCTGAAATCAAGTTAGTATCTAATCATACTGCCTATGCTGATAAAGCAATTTCAATGTCCATAACTGAAAAATCTGGCATGGTACAATTATCTCCACTAAAGCTACTGATGTGTTACAGTAAGACAAGCTAGCAGACCTGGGTGAACGGTCAGTTCGTACAAGACCAGTGTTATTGCAAAATATCAATGCTAATAATACATATAAGTGGAAACAAATGGGTGCCGCTGATGAAATTATATAGTATTCTCCATTCATAACGAATGCTCCTGCTATGCTGACTCAGCAGAAAGTACAGTTGTGTACCTACCATAAATGTAGATGTTCGAGTGTATTCACTGTTGCAGTCATTACTTTTGGGTCATCCTGCTGGCAGGCTACCCGCAGTCGGCCTGAATTCCAAAGTCTTGGTCCGGCGTCAGTTGCTGTCGCCTCTTCCCTGATGTCAGTGTGCCAGGGGTATAAAAGATGCAGTCAACGCCATTTTCTTCAGTTTTTCTTACCCCAGATGTCAGGTGCCCCCAAAAGGGTAGGCTAAAAATTATGCCAATAAACAAGCATGCACTAAGGTAATCATTTCCTTCATCTACAAGCAAATACACCACATAGGTTGTATAGAATAGAGAAGTACAGATAAGACCCAGCAAAAGAAAGGGGGATGGTGGGAGGGTAACCTGGACTGCAACAATGAATACACTTGAGCATCTACATTTATGGTAGGTACACAACTGTACTATGTTCATCGTGTTTCACTGTTGCAGTCATTACTCTTGGGTTGAATCCCAAAGCTGAGGATGGGTGGCTGGGGCTAAATAGGATTAGGAGGGGCTATGAGGCCCTGCAGACGTGCAGTGGCAAAGCCTGCTCTGGATTTAGAGTAGAGAGGTAAGTGGTAGTGCTTTGTAAAGGCGTGCACCGAACTCCAAGTTGCAGCCTCTAAGATGTTTTTGGTTGGTACTCCTCTGAGGAAGGCTGCTGCTCTGGTTGAATGTGGCCTAATGTCCTTAGGCACTGATTTGCCACGTTGTGAATAGCAGAAACAAATGCAATGGCCTATCCATTTTGAAATAGTCTGTTTTGAGATAGCCTTTTCTTGTGATCCTGCAGCATATGCCACTAAAAGTTGCTCAGTCTTTCTGAAAGCTTTAGTTCTGTCCAAGTAGAAGCATAGCTGTCTGTGTATGTCCAAAGAATGCAGAAGTCTCTCACCCTTGTTCTGTGGGTTTCGATAAAAGGTAGGCAAGTGAATGGTTTGGTTAAGGGCCACACTGGACACCACCTTAGGAATAAATGTCGGGTTTGTCCTCAGAGAAACCCTCTCTGGATGGAAAATGATAAAAGGTTCCACAGCCATGAGTACCTGTAACTCTGAGACTCGTCTTGCAGAGGTTATTGCTAGAAGCAGTGCTGTTTTCCAGGATAAGAATTTTATATCAGCTGTTGAGGCTGGCTCAAAAGGAGGCAGTGTGAGTTTTTCCAAGACATAATTGAGGTCCCATGCAGGTATTGGTGCTCTCCTTGGAGGTCTTATGTTTTTGGCCCCTCTGAGGTACTCCTTATTAAAGAATGAGAAAAGATAGGTGGTTCCGTATTGTAATGGGCTGAAATGGCAGAGGCATGGATCTTAATTGATGAAAAGGATAGGCCTCTGTCCAGCAACTCAGTTAAGTATTGTAAAATCTGAGGAATGTTTGGAACAAACGTGTCAATTCCTTGTGCCTGGTTCCAAGCACAGAATCTCTTCCATTTTTCTGCATAAGATTTTCTGGTACTGGGCCTCATGGCCTCCAAAATAACATCCATCACAGCTTTAGAGAGAGAGGAGTGTTCTGAATGGCTACATTATCCGCCATGCTGCCAGATTTAAGGTCCTGAGTTGGCTATGCAGGATCTGATTGTTTTGTTGGGTCAGTAAGTGAGGAATCTGAGGCAATGTCCAGGCTGGACCTTGAGACAAGTTCTTTAGGATTGGGTACCAGTGCTGGCATGGCCATTCTGGGGCAATCAGTATCATGTTTGGCTTCTCTTGTCTGACCTTTAGGAGTACCTTGGGGAGGAGAGGCAGTGGAGGAAAGGCATATACTGTTAGGTTTTTCCAGCTGAAGGATAAAGCATCCACTTTCCGTGCTTGCTTGTGATAAGTCCTTGTGCAGAATCTCTGTAGTTAGCAGTTGTGAGGGGAGGCAAATAGATCCATGTCTGGGCATCCCTATTTCCTTGTTATCATGCTGAAGACTTGTGGATCCAGTTTCCACTTGTGGGGATCCATGAGGTTTCTGCTTAGTTCGTCTGCCAGAGTATTTATCTTTCCTGGCAGGAATTGTGCTTGCAGGTGAACTTGATAAGTCAATGCTGTGTCCCACAATGTCATGGCTTGTCTGTAGAGGGGGTAGGAATGTGTGCCTCCCTGCTTGTTTATGTACCACATGACTGTAGTATTGTCCGTCCTTATCAGTAGTTGTCCTGGATAAAGTAGATCCTTGAAAGCTGTCAGGGCATTTGAAACAGCTAGCATCTCTTTTTGATTGATATGAAGATGCATCTGGCTTGTGGGCCATGTGCCCTGAATACATTTTTCTGCCATGTGGGCCCCCCAGGCATAATCTGATGCATCCGTTGTTAGTGTCTGCCTGGCTGTGGGTAAAGTGAATGGCTGTCCCTTGTTGTGGTGACAGGCCTGTGCCCACCATCAAAACTCCTGTTGCAGGCAGGGAATGAGGGTAATTAATGTTTCCAGGCTGTGGCAATGTTGAGTCCAAACACTTTTTAGATACCATTGTAGGTTCCTCATATGCAGTCTGGAATATGGAATTAGCAGAATGCAGGATGCCATGAAGCCCAAAGCCTGCAGAATTTTTCTTGCAGATAACTGGGTCTTTGCTGCCAACATTTTGAAGTAAGAAGTCAGTTGCCTTTGTTTTTCTGGCATGAGATAAGCCATCTGGGTAGTTGTATTTAAGCTTGCACCCAGGAATATTATCTCCTGAGAGGGTACTAGTTTTGATTTCTTTTCGTTTACTGTGTACCCTAGGCAAATTAGTAATCTTTTTACAAACGCCAGATGTTTTAGTAGAATGTCCTTGTTCTCTGCTTGAATAAGGCAGTCGTCCAAGTAGGGGTATATTTGAATTCCTCTTTGTCTGCAAAATGCAATTACTGGTGCCAGGTGTTTTGTGAAGACCCTGGGCGCAGTAGATAAGCCAAAGGGCAGTGCAGAGAATTGGTAGTGCATTAAGCCAGCTATGAATCTGAGGTATCTTCTGCAAGATTGTCTGATTGGTACATGCAGGTATGCCTCTTTTAGGTCCAAAGTTACAAGCCAAGCCTTCTTGCCCAGCATGGGCAGAAGCTGCTGCAGAGTCAACATTTTGAATTTTAGTACGTCCAGAAATGTGTTTAGAATAGACAGGTCCAGTATTGGTATCCAGGCTTTGTCCTTTCTGGGTACCAAGAAAAGTCTTGAGTAAAATCCTTGTCCCTGCACTTGCTGTGGTACTCGCTGAATGGCCCTCATGTCCATGAGGGATGAAACTTACTTTTGTGCCTTTGCCCATTGATTGTGTGGCAGGTCTGGCATACCTTTTGCCCTTGGCAGGGTGTGAAAGTGGAACCTGTAGCCCTGAGACACTATATTCAAGACCCTGGTCCTGGGTGATCATGTGCCAATTTTGTGAAAAAAGTGCTAGTTTTCCCCCTAAAGGGGCTGCCAAAAGATAAGTGCTTGGTGCTGGCAGAGGAAAGTCATTGGGACTGTTTCCTGTATGGCTGTGATTTGTCTTCTCCACTTTTGGAGGTAGAAGCACCCCATTGTTTAGGCCTGTATGAGCCTTGGGGCTGGGATCTGCCTCTTTGTGGCCTGTCTGACACTGGAAAGGACCAATTCTTTGTGGGCCAATTCCTGCTAAATCTGGGTGGCTGCACCTGTAAGAAATCCTTAACTGTCTGCATAGATTTTGCTTTGTCCATCATTTTCTTCAACACCTCTTCTGCTTTAACACCAAACAAAATATCATACTGTAATGGAGCATCTAATAATTTTGCTTTAACATGATCAGGCAGATTCTGTTCCTTTAACCAAGCATGCCTCCTAATGTCAGAACCCGTAACGGCGGCCCTGCAAGAGGCCTCCAGAGAATCAAAACCACATTGCAAAGTATGCCTTCTCACTTGTTCAGCTGCATGCAATAAATCCTGCATTTCCTTGTTTTCTGCACATTCAGAATTTTTTAATATTTTCTGTTTAAGCAGTGACATTAAGTATTGCTGATATTTAAGCATATGAAATTGACAGTTTAAAGCCCTCACGGCCAAGGTAGCAGAAGTGTAAACCTTTATCCCCCATCTGTCCAGTGCCCTTGAATCCCTATCAGAGGGGATAGGGTTTTTTGCAGTGGAAACCTTGACCCCTTTGGGACCCTGTGAAATAGTTTCTGGGTCAGCAGCAGGGTTTTTATAAAGAAATTTATGTGAATCTGGAACCCTGTAGTATCTGTCTGGCTTAACAGGTGGGATAGCAAGAGGCCTGTGCTGAGGTAGTAAAATAAAGTCTCTGAGCCTTTTCTTAGATTCTGAGTAGTCTTGGCTCTCCCAGTAGAAGTGCTCCCTCATGGTATGCAGGGTTTCCCCAAAAGAATAATCCTCAGGAGGAGAGGCTGAAGGGATAGATTCTTCAGCAGCAGAATCCTCATAGGGAGGAAGAGAGTATTCCTGTTCAGAAGAGGAGTCAGAGGAAATGGAAACCTGATCTGAAGATTCATATTCTGTCTCTTGCCTAGGCCTCTTATCAGGAGGGGGATGGGAACCCCTGATCAAAGTAATTAGATCTTCGGCCATTTTGAGCATCTGTTTTTTAGGCATGGAGGCCTGTCCATGGACTTGCTGCACTTGTTTCTTTGTCTTTAGTGGTGCTTTAGTCTTTGCCTTTGAAGCTGTAGTCGGTTTTACATATAACTGTGTAGGCCTGAAAACACCCTCAGAAGCCGATGCCTGCTCAGCGGCTCCGGACCCAACTGAGGGAATATTTTCCAAGTGTCCAATACCTTGAGTTTCCAGTGGCCTAGTCTGCTCCACGTGGGAGTTGGAAGTGGCTCTGAGGTAGTGGGTGTCAGGGACTGCTAAAGCACTTCACTGAGAACCGGCAAACTGGCAACTGGCTTAGAAGAAGCCTTGTCATCAGTTTTGGACCTCGGATGCCTGTCCTTTTCCTTTTCCTTGCATTTCTTGTGAATTGCGGTAGTCGGATGGCTATCTGACGACATTGTGTAATTAAATCTTCGGCCAAAGTAATGAAATGCAAAATCGTACCGACGCTTAATAGTGCGTTGGTTAAATCTAGCACAAAACCTACAATTAGCAACATTGTGATCAGGGCCTAGGCAAGGAATACAATAAGAATGAAAGTCCTTATGAGGTATTTGCTTCCCACAAGAAATACAATTATTAACTTTTTCTGACATTGGTCTGGAGCAAGAAAAAAGTTTCCCCAACGGGGTACTTAGCTTTAAATGAAGACTTCGGATCTGAAATTCGAACACGAAAATCTCAGGAGTCGGCCGACCTGCACTTGCAAACTGCTTCTACTTCAGGTACCGTGCGGCCAGAAAGACTGGAGAAAATGGCGTCTGCTGCATCTTTTATACCCCTGGCGCACTGATGTCAGGGAAGAGGTGACAGCAACCGACGCCAGACCAAGACTTTGGAATTCAGGCCAACTGCGGATAGTCTGCCAGCAGGATAACCCAAGAGTAATGACTGCAACAGTGAAACACTATGAACATCCCCTTCCGGACCTCGGCAGTTTCAGTTAGAACAGTTTCAGACCTACACCAACATTACACTTCATCGGATTTTTTAAATAGAAGTGTTATGTGTTACAATACCAAGAACAGCTGACAGAGCTAAAATATCTACAGCAGTACCTAACTTGGTTCAGAATATACCATGAAAGAGAAACTTTCTTCAGGGTGAGGGGGCTTTTAAAAAATGTAGATGATATCGGCACACAAACATAGCCCACAGCATACACAGCAAAACAAGGGCATGTAAACATGATACTTGCCGACGAGAGAACATCACAATTGCAGTCCAACTCGCTCTAACCTTTAAAACGGCTGCATGAAACACTAACGTGCAGCAGAAAAAAATATATATATATAAACAAGCACGGCACACACAGACGCCGAAATGAGCATTAATAACATGCTAAAATTTAAAAAAAAAACAAACTAGCAGCAGTAGTGATAAATATACAAGCTATCACTATAAACCAGCACTTGCATAAAAAAAAAAAAAAAAAAAAAAAGAAGAGACAGCTTATTCTGAGTATCAGTAATGAAGATAAACACAGATAATACTCACCAAGCCAAATTCAGCATGCAGCATGGGACCTGACTAAAACAGAAGGCAGCATTCACACACAGGAACACAACGACTAGATAATTAACCGAGAACCAGCAGTATCAAATAAAATGTATAACCATAATACAATAATAATATACAAAATACATATAATTATATATCAGCAGCAAGCAAATACAACAGACGGCTAATCTAGATAGTCGGCAGCAACATACACTAGTGAACCATGTGGTACCCTCAAACAGAAGCATAGACTATATCAGGCAGCAGAAAATAGGGCTAGAAGTGCATTCAAACAGGGGCTCTGTGTAGAATTACATTTTTAATTCACTAGGAAGACTTATTTTACCAATGAAGCAAAAAATGCAGACGAAAATGCAGGCAATCCAAACTTTTCAGTAGTCCCTCAAGCAAATGCAGTTGACAGGATACACGTACAATGAAAAGGAGTTCCACACACCACATGGATTTTATTAGGTTGAGTGGGCTGGGTAAGGCAGGTCTGACATCACAATGTGGGAGGAACACTGGCTCTTCTATACAGCATGCAAATCAGGTGGGGATTACATCACTTTGGGGGAGGAAACATCCCGAAAGCTAGAGCAAGAGCAGATGGCAGATGTAACATCATAATTTCAGAGTCAGCTACAGGTTTTTCTAGCGTTGCCACCCCTCCGTTTTTTTTCCGGAGTGCCCGGAAATCAGTAGGGCACTCCGGTTCTCCGGTTCTTGTAATCGGAGTCCGGAAATAGCGTCAGGCTCGTCAGCGTATTAAAAAAAAAAAACATTCCCGTGACCCGTCTTGGACTCGTTGATTGGCTGCTTGCTGCAGACGAGGCTCGTGCAGCAAGCAGCCAATCAACACGTAGAGTTAGTAGTAAAAGCCCTGCAAAGCCCGCGAAAATTTAAGAATATAAAGCGGTGCTTCAGCATTACCTTTACTTTTGTAGTACAAAGGGTGCTGCTTAAGATCTGAAATTCTTGCTTGGAGCCTTGGACATCGTCTTCAGTGGATTGCCTGCTGCCTGGAAGCCCTGCCTGCCTGGAAGCCCTGCCTGCTTGGAAGCCCTGCCTGGAAGCCCTGCCTGCTTGGAAGCCCTGCCTGGAAGCCCTGCCTGCTTGGAAGCCCTGCCTGGAAGCCCTGCCTGCTTGGAAGCCCTGCCTGGAAGCCCTGCCTGCCTGGAAGCCCTGCCTGCTGCCTGGAAGCCCTGCCTGGAAGCCCTGCTGCCTGGAAGGATTGCCTTAGCCCTGCTGCTTGCCTTGCTTGCTGGAGGAGAAGTGCTGTGGACTGGGTGGTGGTGTGTTCCCCTGCTTGCTGGCCCTTTAGCTGCCTGTTCTGTTCTGCTGCTGAGAGCTTGTTTTAGTGGCCCTGCTGCTGATTTTTCTGGAGGTAAGTGGATTTTTTTTTAATGGATTCTTTGGAATTAAGGTAGATTTTCAAAGATTAGTGTGACAAGGGAATGAAATATTGCCAGCACAGCTACTAGTGAATTTTTAAATATTAAATTTATATTAATTCACTAGCTGTGCTGGCACTATCTCATTCATTGATGGTGACAAGATGTGTGTAACTATCTAGATGTTCAACATGTGGTGATTAACTAGAACAGTTTCTAATCTGGTTTTGGACTTGGTTGCAGTGAATGTATAATGACTTCATGATTTGTATAAGATGCTTGGACTGTAGATCTGTCTTTCTAGTCTGTCATCACCGTGATGTTTACCTTGACCTGTGTTTCTTCCTAGGGTGTCTTTCTAGGGTGTACAGTCTTAGTAGTATAGTGAGGCTTAAATGTAGCTTTTTGTCTAGTTTGTCATCACAACTGTTTACCTTTTATCTGTGTTTTCTAGGGTATACCGTCTATACCAAAGCTTAGCTCATTTGATGTTACAGTGAATATATGATTACATGATTTGTATAAGATGCTTGGACTGTAGATCTGTCTTTCTAGTCTGTCATCACCGTGATGTTTACCTTGACCTGTGTTTCTTCCTAGGGTGTCTTTCTAGGGTGTACAGTCTTCGTAGTATAGTGAGGCTTAAATGTAGCTTTTTGTCTAGTTTGTCATCACAACTGTTTACCTTTTATCTGTGTTTTCTAGGGTATACCGTCTATACCAAAGCTTAGCTCATTTGATGTTACAGTGAATATATGATTACATGATTTGTATAAGATGCTTGGACTGTAGATCTGTCTTTCTAGTCTGCCATCACTGTGATTATGCTGAAGGGTGGAGTAAAGGGGTGTGGCTATTAAAAGGAATGGGTGTGGCTTGATTGTGCATGGGGCGGGGCTTGTTTGTCAGGAAATGGCACAGTAGAAAGGTGGCAACCCTAGGTTTTTCAAGTTGGTTTGCAAAGTGAAACAAAAACAGTATAGAAAGTTAGGAAGCAGAACAGGGAAAACAGTTGAGTGGGTTATTTTTTAAAGCTGCAAGGGTGATTTTTTTAAGCTTTATCAAAGAACAGGGACTGGAAGAGTCAGCAGGTTGGGGAATCTGCTTTAATATCCTGTTGTTTTCCTTTAAACAAAACCTTCCAGATCTTTATCAGTTTTTTCCTCCTAGCTTCCAAACTTCCACAAGACTACCATCTGTTCCTGAGGAATTTCCTGTAGATTGGTTATACATCACAATTTTTATCTCATCTCCTCCTATCCTATTAGTAATTGAGTCTCATTTGTCTCTAACCTTGGCATATGTAATTCTTCCATAAACATTTCTCTTTGTATCTTTTCTAGATTTTCATATTTCTCTGCTTTATAGAAACTCTCATAGAATTTCTGAAATATTTCTAATACCCCTACAGGATCTCTTGTTACCTTCTTTGTTATAGGCTCCCTAAGTTTGGCACCATCCTTTCTACTTTCTGTTGCCTGAGTCATTGTGCTAAAAGTTTTTGTGCTCTAGTGCTATTATCAAAAACAGTTGCTTAACAGAAATCTTTCTTAGTTCATGCATATTATCAAGGTAATCCCTTATTTTCTGCCTAGCATTCTGCAGTTAATCATCTTCTTGTTCTGTGAGATTCCTCCTATTCTGCAATAATTTTACATTTATCAGTCCCTCTAAATAATTCTTGTTACATCTTAACCATAGCTCCCTTTCTTTTATTTCCATCATATTTTTAAACCCCACTTTAATTTTATCCCACTCCCTAGCTATATATTTCAGAAGAAATTTCTATCCTCTGTAACAGCTCCTGAATAATCTCCACTATCCATTCCTTAAGTTCCGCTCTTTTCAACAGATAGGTGGGAAAGTGCCATTGTCTCATTTTTATTTCATTACCCTGTGTTTTTATTTTAGCTATTATTGGCGCATGATCTGAAATAGTTATTGGGTGGGTATCAAGACCTTCACTTAAATGCACATGTTCCTGTGAATTGTAAATTCTGGCTAGTCTAGCCCAGTTTTTTATATTTGGGGGAATAATGTATAAATTTACTCCAAAATCATATTACTGAATTCATATCTTCTATGCCAAATATTTTCATAAATTTCTTCAAAAATCTACCTTACGTTGTTATATTTCCCTTCTGGCTCCCCAGACACATCTTCACTGCTATAAATCAAATTCCATTCCCCACCTATAAGTAATATTCCTGGCTAAAAAGCTCCATTATAGCAGTTTTAGGTGGAATGTAAATACATGCCAGTGTTATCCTCCTCCCTTGCCAGTATCCCCTTAGCTCTACAAATCTGCCATTATTATATTTTTTATCTTCTTCTGTCACTGTTGGAGCTCCTCTTGCATTTAATATAAATACTCCTATTTTCTTCTGCTCCAGGTATTCCACTGAATAACCATCCTGAAAACCTTTCTTTATCAAATTGATATGTTCAATACTTTCTAAGTGTGTCTCCTGTAACATAGCTATTTGCTTTCTACATTTTTAATATAGTTCACTACTCTTTCTTGTTTGTAGTTATCTGTCAGGCTATTTACATTTAAAGACATTAAAAAAAGCATCGTATTAAAAAGTTATTATTGCCACCTTTTACATATAACACCTATTGTTAAATGTCTAGTTCCAGCTTTTCTGTTACATGTATACTCTGTTTGGCAGGTTGAACTTTTGTACAGTTGTTTCTTGTCATATACATTTGAGCCTATGTCACATCTCATAAAACCTTTTGTTTTATTGAAAGCCCTCAATGAAAAAAAAAAAACAAACACACTCCAATACCTCCCTAAAACCTATTAACTTAATACTAACACACACAACTATGTACACCTTCAAATATGGACGTTTTACCCTCCTAATAGGAACAAAAGTCCTAAACTGATAGCCACACTCACAGACCCCATTCCTAAGTCAAAGTACAATTAAAGTTTATGAAATTAGTATTGTTTCACTCTTTGATGTCAGCCAAAAGTGCTCTTCACAGCACCTGCAATGTGCCTAATAATGACTCCTTCTGCAGTTCGTATGGAGTTACATGTATTGGTAGCATATTTAAATAGGATTGTAGACTCTTTTTTATAAGACCCATTGCTCATACTACTGTTGGAACTATCTGGGTATCTTTCTTTCACATTGTTCTCATTTCTGCCTGCAAATAATGATATTTTATGACTTTGTGTCTCTCTCTCTGTACACGGGACACTGTAGTCACTGGGTGTGGTGATTTCAGTGATTAATGCTACATTTGTCTTATTTTCCTGGACCACTATATCTGGTTTTCTAGCATCTATCTTTTGAACTGTTGGTAATGGGTGATCCCATGTGATATAGACTTCATCATTTTCTATAATGCTTTGTGGCTCATATTTCCAGTGTTTTTCAGCCACTTCAGTAGCATAATGTTTGCACAATCCCCCAGTGCAACAGTCTTGTCACATTATTATGCCTTTCAGTATACAGTCCTTTTGGCATTAGTATGTCACACCCAGCAACGAGGTATGCAACTGTTTCCAATTCTGTTTTACAAAACCTACATTTGTCTGTTTCTCCCACATGTTCAATGGACTTTGTAAACCAGTGTGTACTTAGCCAACTATCTTGGGCCACCAATATTAACCTTTCATCTCTTGGTTTGAATTCACCTCTCCTTAACCATTCCTGCATTTGTTCTTCATCAACATGAGGTTTTTCCAGAAGTTTTCTATACTTGCAACTATATTTATGCATTTTCCACATTTCTTGACTTTTCATCTTTTCCTTCACCTTATATTCTTTCTTTTGTTTTTTGGCACATTCAGTTGCTGGCTGATTATTATCTGCTTTTGGTCTGATTTCCATTCCTGCTTGACGCTGATACGCTTCTGTAGATTAAGCAGAGAAGTCATCTTAGATTTATTCACCTCATGTTTCAAAACTTTCACTACATTTGGGTCTTGTGAGGTAAGCAGATATGTGTGGAGTCCCACGATATCTAATCTATCCAACACGTTTTGGGGCCAATCAATCACTAAAACTGTAAGTTAGGACAGGAAGAGCAAATTGGTTTATAGCTTGGATTTTGTTCCTAGATGTCAGTGCTGTTTTTGTGATTAATTTAAGTCTTTTGAAGTATTCCTTACTAAGTTTGTTTGCATTTGTTCATGTTTTATTTCTTATCCTTCATCAATTCCAAAATACTTATACACTCCCTCTTGCTCAAGTTCTTTTATATCACATTCTTGTCCCAAACTGATGTTTTCCTGGTGCTGCAGTTTTCCTGCCTTAAAGGTTGCTTTTGCACATTTATCAAAATGAAATAACATTCTTATACCATTGGAAAAAGTTTTGACCGATTGCAGTTGTGCTTTCAGCTCCTCATCTGATGAGCTATAAAGTTTCAAATCATCGAAAAAGAGAAGATGAGAAGTCTTTAGACTTTGTTGTTTTCTAGGAGCCAAATTATAGCCATGGCGTAAGGTGTTAAGTAGGCAGCTTAATGGGTTAAGGGCAAGGCAGAATAGCAACGGTGACAGAGATTTACCCTGGAATATCCCCCTTTGAATTTTTATCCCTGGGATAATAATTTGTCCTTTATCGTGGCTTAATTGCAAAGTGATCTGCCACTGTTTCATGGTCACTGTGATGTAGCCGATCAGTGTAGGGTGTATCTTATACATTTTTAAGCACTTTTTTATCCATGAATGTAGGATACTATCAAATGCTTTTTTGTAGTTAATCCATGCCATGCTTAGATTCTTCCCCTTTTTACAGTTCTCCGCTATGACTTTATTTAACAACAAATGATCCTTTGTTCCATATGATTTTCTTTTAATGCCCTTTTGCTCTACTTCCATAACTGAGTTTTCTTATAAATGACTATAAACTCTGTCGGCAACAGTTTCCATATATAGTTTATATGTCATCGGAAGGCAAGCTATTGGTCTATAATTTTTGGATAGCTTGCAGGTTCACTCTTAAGTAGGAGTATTGTTTTTCCTGTTGTTAGCCAGGTTGGTGTCCATTTGGGGTGAACATAAAAATAGTTCTTACTCATGGCTAAATCTTCGTGCAAAGATGTTAGTACTTTTAACCAAAAGTTAGATACTGCATCTGGGCCTAGAGTTTTCCAATTAGAGGCTTTTCTTAACTTTGTTTCAATCTGTCTGGCTGTTACTTCATCTCATTTCATATCCTGTACCTTTAAAATTCTTATTCTTTCTTTTACTTCTTTTATCCATTTAGCATCTTTGTTATGGTCCACAGGATCTTCATAGATACTCTTCCAAAATGCATCTATTTCTTCCTTTTTGGCGGTCTTTCAATTCCTTTTACCTTGTTTCCCAATTCTCTATAAAACTTTTTTGGGTCATCAATAAATAGTTTATTTTGTACTTTTCCTTTGAAATTTTTAGTTTGTTACTTACGATAGTGCCTGATAGATCCTGGCCTGTTCTAATATTGCGCATCGCTTTTATCACATCTATCTCGCTGAGTATTTTTGTTGATCTGTTCCTCTTCTATATTCTTCTAATAGTGACACTTCTTGTCTTAGTTGCTTTATTTTTCTCTGTTCGATACTTCCATGGTGATAGTCAATTTCTCCCCTTCCTTTCCCTCACTACTCTGTGTTCTTGTGGTAGAACTTTATCAGTTATTAATTTAGTTGCACAGTAATATATCCTGCTTACTTCTGTTATCACATGAATCTCTATGGACAGTCCTAATTACTGTGTTCATTTGTTTTATCAAATGTCTGACTTTTTGGGTTTTATTGACCTTCTGCAGTCTATTTCTTTCACTGATCTTAATATGTCTATCTATGTCTGTTAAGTCAACCAACTCTTCTCTTAGCTCTGTTTCTTCTAAACTGAGGGCACATTTTTTGTTTTCCACTTCCTGCGGGCATTCTATAGAAAGTTCTAATACATCTTCCTGTGGCACATTCTCTTCAGTTTCATCCTGTGCCATCCATTGCTCTGTCATATGAGAACTCACTGGCCTATCACTCCTCAACATTGACTGCAGCAGAGTTTGCACTGTTTCCTGTTCCTTCCCTGTCTAACTTCAAGTGAACATTTATACTGGTTTCCTGTGGAAGGTTCCAAAATATCTTGATATGGCACCTGACCAATTGCTTTCTGTTCCACTAGTTTCCCCTTGGTTAGGATATCCATTGCTCTATCCTGGTGTGGTGCTTTCTGCATTCGATTTTCTACATTGAATCCTTCACTTTGCAGGTGCTCCTTAACCTCAATTTCTGTTTCTTTGACTACTCCATTACTGATCTCCTTTTCTACTTTTCCTCTTTGTCTTCTTATTTTTTGTATTGTAAAATTTCCCACATTTTTATTCCTTTGCCTGTATTTCTCTTCAGATATCTTTGGTGCTGCTCTTTTTGTATTGGTTAGTTTTGCTTTCTCCTTTGTATAAATATTACACCATATTAAATCTCTTTTTCTTTCCCATGTCCATATTTCTTCTTCAGATGTCTCCTGATCTTCCTGCTTCTCCTTACTTTGAGGACTCACTCCACCATGCTGTAAAGTAATCTGTGTTAGCTCACTTTGCAGGCACTCCACAACTTCAACTTCTATTTGTTAACTTCTATTTTACTAATTTTCTTTTCTGCGTTCCATCTTTGTGATATTATTTTCACCTTTGCCTGTATTTCTCTTCAAATATCTTTGGGTCTGCCTTCTTTATATTGATTAATTTGGCTTTCTCCTTTGCATAAATATTGCACCATATCAAATCTCTCTTTCTTTCCCATGTCCATATTTCTTTTTTATGCTTTTCAAAAATATCTAGGTTTTGTTGTTTACATTTTCACACTTCCTCAAATGCTTCTTTTTCCAAACAGATCAAAGTTTCTTGGTCTGTATACTTTTCTGTTGTATTAACGAACACAAATTTTTATTTGAAGCTTCTGACAATATTTCCTGTGGAAGTATTTTTCTTTCCTCTAATTTATCTCTTAATCTTTTTGTATATCCTGTGTCTGGAAATTCTGGGCTTTTTGCATAATAGTAACAATACATAATTTCTTTCTTATCCTCAATAGTCCACTCTGTGATGTTTATGGCTCTTCTTTGGCCTATCAGTTTTTGTGATTTTTGTGGAGTGCTACAATGGGGGGGGGGGGATCCTCCCCCTGGGCCTGGCCCCATTATAAGAATGTTTCCATATTTTGAAGATTCTACACTGTCATTTTTTCCAGTCCTGGCACAAGTGCACCTACCAGGATTGGGCACTTTTTTATCTTGGGTCTTGTGCAACCAGCTATCTCTTTTTGTTTTTGACTTACTTCTGTCCATGATATATGCTATATAAATATAGTCTATATATCTGTGTCGCCTTGGTGAGATTTTGTGAAAAACAGGGTCCACCTCGTGAAGGTACTCACCAAGACTTGACTTGACCAAGACTTTATAGCTCTCCCAGCTGGGAAAATCCCTAAATGTTTTCAGAGAACGTTAACTACCTTGGGAAATCCATTGAATGTTTTCAGGAAACATTATCTACTTTGGGAAAATCCCTGAATGCTTTCAAAGAACATTATCTCCTGATTAATTTCCCTTTTTTTTCCTCAGCTAGTCAGTCTCCACCAGACTGTAGTCAGTTTCTCTTCATCAGATTGTTTCCATGGAAACATGAAGACCAGCTGCAGAATTGTTACTGAGCATGCATGTATTTGATAGGAAAAAAGCCTCATAATATTCAATGATCTTTTTCATTTACTTGCTCTCTCTTTAATCCAGTCATTTCCCCATGCAAAAATTAGAAAAAGTACATTATTTTTCTTTTATCATGCTTTTTAACCAGGCTTTTTTATACATTGCAGTGCCTACATTTCTTAAAATTGAACAAGAAGAGAGAGAGAGAAGGGAAAAAGAAAAGAAAAAAAGAACAGCAGCACCTGTTTGCAATCCCCATTACACTTAAAAATAACTGAAAAAAGCTTTACTTTATTGCATGTAAAGAAAACCCCATGCTGCAAAATTGGTACTATTAATGAAAAAAATCTTTACTTACAGTTAACTTTCTCCCTCCTCTTCCCCTTGTGATGCCCGTGCCCTGGTCCAGAATCATGGAGCCTCAATCCTCACCACTAAAACCAGTGGGGGGCATCTCATATAGGAGGAAAGGATAACAAATACACACAGTAAAGTGCAATTTCCCTTAAGAGCACACAGAGATTGCAGTCAGTCTGGGGCTGGTTGCTCCATTGCTCTCCAGGTCCCCAATAAGACTCCCCACTGGCACAACTATAAGGTCCAGATCTCAGCCTAGTGGGTAAGCTAAAACCTCAGGCACCCCCTCTGTCCAACCAGTGCTTCGTGTCCCTGCCCAAGTTACTGACACATACACTTTGTGATGCCCGTGCCCTTGCCCAGCAATCAAGGAGCCTCAATCCTCACCACTAACACCAGTGAGGGGCATCTCATATAGGAGGAAAGGATAACAAATACACACAGTAAAGTGCAATTTCCCTTAAGAGCACACAGAGATCACAGTCAGTCTGGGGCTGGTTGCTCCCTTGCTCTCCAGGTCCCCAATAAGACTCCCCACTGGCACAGCTATAGGGTCCAGATCTCAGTCCAGTGGGCAAGCTAAAACCTCCAGCACCCCCTCTGTCCAACCAGTGCTTCATGTCCCTGCCCAAGTAGCTGACACAACCACACAGACACAAATGGAAAAGGCTGGCACAGGTTCTCCAGCTGTGCCCCTTTTTTCCAGACTATGTGGTAGTATCAGCTGCCACCACCCACTAATATTTATCCTCTACTCAAATACCCTTAAAAGGGTGTCCAATTATTACTGTGCAACATTATTATCCAACTGGTAAGTGTGACTAAACAGTCAAGGCTTATTAGAGTGACTTGGTACAGGATCACTATATACATGCAATGTACTCTAGAGCTTAAATTATCTCTACACAAAGCAGCCACAGTTAAAATGGTTTAAAATATTTAATAATAAATAATTAAATACACAAGGCAATACTTTTTACTATACAGTGCTAGCCAAGAGTTCAGAAATCACAGGGAAATGCTTAAAATAATTCAGTAGTACAGTTCTGACATCACAGAAAAACACTTAGTCTAATAGTTCTAGTTTCTAGCTATTTCTAAGAGAAAACACAAGTCTAAGATAAACTTAAATATAGAGCAAATGCAGAGTGCTGGTGAGTTGGATGGTCAAGACAAAAATGCTTAATGCTGTCTGATTCTTTCTGATTTTAAAATTATATTCCTGGTTCAGATCACATCATTCTTCACACTTCCCTGGGTTCCCAGGGTAACAGAAACTACATTTACATTCTTCACCTCTGGGCAGAAACCAGAGCAATAAAGGACATTTATGCATGCAAATTCTGGTCATTAACTCTGGCCTTAAAACAATAGCAAGAATTCCTTCATATAGACTGGCCAGAGCTGACTTTTAAATATCAAAGACAGTCATAAAATGCTTGACTCAGCTTCCTTACAGCAGAGTGCACTGTTGTTACATTTTTGCAGTTCCACATGTAACAGTATTTTTTCCATTTAAGACAACAAGCCTTTGGCTTGCATTAATATTTACAAATGACAGAATTATCTATAAAATTCTATCTGGCTAGGCTGGCATGTGCTCTGTCCTCTACTGCTATTATTTTTTGAAACATCCCTTCCTGAGCAGTCTCATATTCAGCCAGCCTTTTTCTTCATAGGTTCATAGATTAGTACTAAGCTAACTGCCCTTGCGAGCCATTTTAAGCTTAGGCAATTATCCCTTGTGAGACTCAAACCATGCACCTTGTGTTTGTAAGGCAAACACCTTAACCATTAGGCCACCCTCCCAACCCTATGTCTCTTAGGTTCATTCGACCTCTGATTTTTGCAGCTTTATCATCTCAACTGAATATCTGTTTAAAGCTTTGGTACTTACGTATTATCACAACCAGATTTTCACAGTTGCGAATTTCGCACAGTTCAACGGAAAAGAGTGCATGAAACTGGTGGGAAGAATTTTGGGACTGACATATTATGGGAAAAGTTATACCATACTGTGGAAAACACAGGTTTGCTTCACTATTGTTGGATGCATTTGAGGCACCGTTAGCAATGTTACAGCTGCATTCACACCAGTATCCAGAGAATGATTTGCAACCATTACTGTAGGAGTCTGAGCAAGTCTGTTAAACAGACGATGAGTGCTTCCACACTGATCTAAAAGGGTATATGTGGATCACTGCTGTACTGCTGCAGCTAACAGCATGAATGAAAAATGAAACCAGTTAAATTTTTTTTAAAATGCTATGTACGCTTCTGATCATAGCTCACCTCAGTTTTTAACTCCGTTGCCTTACCATGTCTGAACCACAGCTGTCCAGCAGTCCATCATGTTTTATCTGAGGCATCCACAACACTTTGAATAACACTTTTTACCATGTTTCATGCACTTGTTTCTCTTTAAGTATGCAAAATGTGTCCTTGACAGATTATGTGTGCTACAGTTACACTGTGTATTTCCTGACTCGCTTTCCCTTCGATAACATCGAATGCAGCGATCGTCAAGCAGTTACAAGAGCAAAGAGGTATGTCTCTCCACAGTACAAAGTTGCACCCTTACTCCTCTTCCTGGATCATAACCCACTGTGACAGACTAATGATTATTTCTTTACAGACCCCTTTTCAGGTTAGGAGACCTGTTTCCGCACACACATAACGAACTATGGCAGTGCAGAAATCTGGTTGCGATAATACATAAGTACCAAAGCTTTTTCCATTTTTCCAGCCTTTTGTTGTTTGTGTTGATATACTCCATCAGTGTTTTGTTGATTTTAACCAGGTCTGTGTGCAGTTGTCTTATATCTTCCGGTGTAGGTTACTGAAAGTTATGTCTGAAAGTTGCATTGCTTTTTGCCGAACTGCTGCAGAACTTTCCCCAGTCAGTGATTCTTCCTCACATTTTGTAGCTGATTGTTTTCCACTTCTTTTATATTTCTTTATTCCTGTCGTCCAGGTAGTTCACTTACTAGCAGTTTCTGAAATGTACTGATAAGCAGAAGTCTACTGGCCCACTCTGCTGAGTTTCTGTTTTCACACTGGGAGAGCTAGAAATAAGCTATTACTCAATGTGCAGCCATCTTGGAAGTCCTAGTTGTTCTAATTTATTGTTCAGTGTTTTGTGTATGACCTTGTCAGATGCTGAAGTTAAGTCTAAATAAATTACATCACAGCACAATTTTTCATTCATAGCTGCTATTACATTGTTATAGAACATCGTGTTATAAGTTGTTATAGAAATATTTTCAACATATGCATGCCAATATATATTTTATTAAACCCCAAGATTTCCAATAATGACAATAATTTATCCAAAATAACTTTATCCATTATTTTCCACAACATGAAAGTAAACTTATGGGTCTGTATGACTCTGGTTTTATCGTTTCCCTTTAAGATAAGTTTAACAAGTACATGTCTCAAATCTTGAGGAATCTCCCCATATTTAAATTACCTAGTGAATAACAGATATAATGGTGCTACCAGTTCATGCCAAAGTGTTCTCAGGTTATTATTACTAATGCTGTCTCCTCTCTGTCCTTTGTTTGAGTTAAGTTTGCATAGCTCTTTTAAAATATAAGCTAATCTGATTTCAGTATCTGTGGTTATGTAGATGTTACTAGGACAAAATTTTACCCCCTTTGGGGTGCCATTCTGCTTTGCATAAAATTATGTAATTATATCTACAATCTTTCTTGTCTGAGAATAAATTTTAAAATCTATGCACAGTTTATCAATTCATATGCCTTTATTCCTACCTTATGTTAGGAAATGGTTTCTTATTATGCTTAATGTTTTTATATATATTTTCTTGATCTTGTCTCACACTATGTTTAATTTGTCTGTCTAGCTTGTTTATTTCAGTTTTCAAAGTCGTCTTCTTTCCATTTCTTATACTTTTTGTCTCTTACCTTAATCAGGTATCTTGTTTTTTATGGAAATATACCCTCCTGATGTTGGGTAATTAGATTCTGATGTGAAACCGTTTTTATTTTTTTGCATTCAAACAATTTCTCTTTCAAAACTTGCCACATTCCTTCTGCAGTTTTTCCACTGAATGCATTACTTCATTTATTTTACTTAGTGATTGTTTTGCTTCTATATAATTAGTTATTAATCTTCTGTACATTTGGTTTAGATTTCAGTTTGGCAGAATTATCTAGCAACAATTTAACCTTTATAATCCCATGATCATTGCCTATCAAAGATGGTAAAACTTGACATGAAATAATAATTTCTTTAGGAACATGTCTACTATGTTCCATTCCTTGGTAGTTTTTTTTTTACAATCTGAAGAAATTGTTGTTCCTGAACATATGCTGTAAATAATTTCCTTACTAATGTTGTTGAATCAATATTATTCCAGTCTGTTTCCAGTAATTTTAAGTCCTCAGCCACTATGATTTTTCCTTCTTGTGTTTCATAAAAGAAATGTATGAATTCCTCAAGGTCATCCGCACTTGACTTTGGTGGTCTATATACTCCAACAAATTGTTATATGTTCCAGGGTTGTCTTTGTTGTCACAGTTACAAAATCTACAATATTGGTGATATAATTGAACACGTATATGTCTGTGTGCTTAATGTATTTGTGTATACATGCTGATGTGCATTTATAATTACTTGTGCACAAATTTACTTATGACTTTTTGCAATAAATACTGTGTAGAAAAAGTCCTGTTAAAACATTTAAATACATTAATTAACTTAAAAATGCCAGTGAAATAAGCATTGTATCTGTGTTTGAGAATTACAGTGAAATACCGTTTACATTCTGCAAAAGAAGTCTCATCATTAAATAACAGTATAACATCAGCAATGAATAAGGGTCTCTAATCAGATAGAAGTAAATAAAATAAACATGGAATAAAACTGTCAGATCAGAAATTCAGGAATCATTTGGCTTACAGGCAACATCTGTAGTTCATTAAGTACTTCTGATTTCCTTTTCTTAGTGTTCTTAATGCAAAGGCACATAGTAAATGTATGTTAAAGTAAATTCAGCTGTATATTATGGTTGCTCTCTGACAATGCAAGGACTGACTCAAAGTCAGTGGGAATCTCTTACAATGGATCTGCATGTATCAGATATGCATCCCCCTCTGGAAGGATGTTACACAAAGCATAAAAGACCTTTTTTATGAACAGTATCAGTGCACCTAGTTGATAGGGTTGGCGTGTGTGTGTGTGTGTGTGTGTGTGTGTGCGTGTTTGTGTGTGTGGGCGGGGGGGCTTGAAAATGGTAACTGCATTTATATTTTAGAAGAAAAAATATTTACTGACTTTTCTCTAAATGTCACTGAAATATTTGCTACTACTCTTAGTTTTCTTAACACAAACTATTATAAATAAAATTTAAAGCTTAGAATTTCAATACTGTGCTGCTGCTTATGTAAATTTGTCAGAAGAGTTAACAATTGCCTTTAAACCCCTGACTGATCTAATTGCTTTGTTTTGCTATGAAAGTGAAGTATTAAATTCTCTGCCCCCTGCAATAAACACAGTGGAAACAATTCCACAGCTTTCTGTCTTTTTTATATCAGCTGCTGTGTTCCTGACATTAGCAGGATCAATTGCCCATCTAAGATTTGACAGCAGTACCTGACAGGGTAAACTACAGATTTAACTGTGTCTGTGAAATGTCATGCAGTTGGAGACAAATTTCTCTGCAAAGTATGTGAGAAGTTAAGTTTAAAAAAAAAGTAGGTGGGCTTTCCCTTCCTTTGACTCCAATGCAAGGAAATAAAAGTTTTAAAAACTACAAGCAGGTTTCTGGTACATACACCATGCCGGAACTATATTGTAGGGAGAAAAGATACCTAACGCTTGAGTTACTGTATGAGAGGGTGGAGTTTTCCTTTATAATGGTGGACTGAATGACAGTTGTTATAAAGAAAGAAAACATATGTTATGCATAATGTATGTAACTGAAAAGAAAATGATAATATGATTTATTTTCTTTTCTATTAATGTACGTTTGCCTATGTCTTAACTAATAATTTAATAAAGATATTAAAATATGAAAAGGGACATGGAAGTTTGGCTGTTCTTTATTCAGGAACTTGATGTAGTAACAGTATGGCAGCAGGCAAGCAAAGGAAAAAAGGTAGAAATATATATAGATTCAGAGAGGACAGTGATTCGGCAGTACCTGGCCAAGGGAGCGCTGTAAAAAGGAACACTTAGCAATATCAGAAATGGAGTTATTCTTCATAGTAGTTGGTTTAGAGTTACAGGGCAGCAAATGACAAATAGAGTGGTCAGACTAAGGTTATACAACACAGGAGTGAGCCGGAGATGTAGCTATGGTGGGGTGAAGGGGACAGCTGCCTTAGGTACAAGATATTAGGGGACAGTGATAAAGAGGGGGGTTAAAGCAATAAGGAGGGAGTGGGATTTTGGATGCAGATCCTTAAGGAAAATAACAATAACCATACAGAATATTATATTCATAAAGTATCAGAAAGAATTCTAAGAACTAAGTCAACAGAAGAATGGAGAAAGTAGATTCTGCTGATAGGGGTAACTGCAATTAGGGGTACATACAATGGGCAAGAGGAGGGTAGAATTTGCTGGAGAAAATTGGCAAAGGAGCCAAGGTATTAGGAGCAAATAATTAGAGTGGGAAATGTAATAGAATGGGAAGAGGCCAGGAAGACATTCAGACTGCAGATTAGAGACTGTCTTCTCTATCAGGGATTGATATCAGAGTAAAGGCAGTCCTTGGGTTATGAACATCCAACATGCGGACAACTCATAGATACAAACAGGATGCCACAATATCAGAAATAACATTAAAAGAAATAAAAATCTGTGAAGTTGCAAAAATGTTACCTTAAAATAAAGAATTCTGATATACTTTCCTTCTCCCAGTTTTCCCCGTTCATGAAGCTGCTCGCACATCTTAGAGCAGTTACTTCCACCTTCCCCAGAGAACAAAAGATCTGATTGGCTAAGAGATCACTGTGCTGGCAATCTGATTGGTAAAGACTGCTGGCTTGTACAGTACACAGTATTGAAGCAGTTACTGTACTGTACAGTAGAATGGGCAAATGACGTGGCTCACTAGGGTCTAGGTAACAGAAGTAGGTCTGGCAGAGGTCTGAAAGTTCAGGAAAGAGTAGAAAACATTCATGGGTGGTGCCTGTAGTACAGAAATGTGAAATGAAGCTTAAATAGAGGTAAGTTTAGCATTTTTTTGGAACATTCTACTGCACTGTATTGTATGTATTGCATTTTTATGTACTGTTATTTGTATAAAGCAAGGGAATGTCTGGGAAATACTGCTCTGACTCAGCTGAATTGAATTGTTAATTAGATGTAGACACTGGTAGTATTGACCAATTAGACCTGAGAAGTGTCTGGCTGCAGACTCCAGTACAGTACGTATGTGTATTCTGTGGTGCTCCACTTTAGTACTCTACTGTACTGCAGCCAGACACTTTGGTGAACTTCTGTGTTGGTGACGTTGCGACCCATGCCTATAAATGTAAATCTGATGTACGTGCTGGTGATGTGCCAAAGAAAAGGAAAGTAATCACGCTGGGAAAACAAAGTGGGCATAATTAAGAGATGCAAGAGAGGCGAAGCACCAGCTGCCATTTGAAACACATTAGACTATAGCTGGTCAATGATCAGAACAATTTTAAAAGACAAAGCAAGAATAATGAATTATGTGAAAGGCCATGCCCCAATGAAACTTATGATTATTACAAAGCAATGCAGTGGTTTAATTCTCGAGATGGAAAGGCTATTGCTAATTTGGATCAAAGAACAAAATCAGAGGAATATCCCTATTAGACTTTCATTACTGCAAGAAAAGGCTCAAAGCCTTTTCAATGATTTAAAATCTGCTTGAGCAGCAAGTGCAGGCAGGTATGATGAACAATTTTTTTTTTGAGTAGGGGCTGGTACATCACTTTAAAATTAGGCCTAATTTACATAACATTAAAAGAGGTGAAGTGGTGAGTGCCAATGTAAGTGTTGCAAGGGATTTTCCTAAAATGTTGGAAAAAAAATTTGAAGAAGGAGGTTATTTGCCAGAGCAAATATTTAATGCAGATGAGACTTGCTTATTTTGGAAGAAAATGCCAGAAAGGACCTACATTTCAAAAGAGGAAAAAAAGTGCAGCATGGGAATAAGGCAGAAAAAGACAGGCACATGTTATTGTTTGGGGATAATGCTTCTGGTGATTTTAAATTAAAGCCCTTGCTTGAGTAACACTTCTTAAATCTGAGGGAACTACAGCATGTCATTAAAGCATCTCTTTCTGTTATTTGGAAGGCAAATGCAAAGACTTGGGTTACAATTGTCATCTTTGAAGACTGGTTCTTGAACCATTTTGCTCCTGCTGTTCAAAGGTATTGTTTGGCCAAAAACATTCCTTTCAAAATTCTCCTTCTACTTCACAATGCACCTAGACATTCAAACAGTTTAGATGACTTACTCTCCAATGTAAAGGTCACATTTTTACCCTCCCAGCACCACATCACTACTTCAGCTAATCGATCAGGGACTAATAACCTCATTTAAGGCCTATTATCTACAGTGGACCTTCTCACAAGCAGTTAGGGCTACCCAAGACAATGTGATGACCTTAAGGGAGTTCCGGAAGAATTATAACATGTGCGATGCCATCAGAAATATTGCCAATTCTTTGGATGAAGTAAAGCACTCAAATATGAAAGGAGTGTAGAACAAATTGTGCCTATAATTTGTGCCTGCTTTACAGGCTTCTACAGATGAGGACATTGCTGAAGCCAGGAAAAAAAAGCTGTGGTTGATATTGGTAATCAACTGCAGTCAGACATCACTGACATGGATGTCATAGAGTTACTTGACTCCCATGGCAAAGAACTGACCAATGAAGATGTGGAAATGGAGCAGTAGATGATATCATTTGATGAAGAAAACAGGGAGTTAGAAACACCAAAATCAAAAAAGTTTTTGAAAAAAGAGACCTTTCACCTCATTGAAGCAGAAATGGCAAAGTTAGAGGAGCAAGATCCTAATACAGAGAGGTGCACCCAAGTTTACCGTACAGTTACTGGGGACCTCAGCTGATATAAGGCCATTTATGACAAGAAAAAGAAAAGCTCTGTACAAACCTCCCTTGATGCCTACTTCAAGAAACTGACTTCAGTAGTAAACATCCTCTGTCCAGTAGCAGAATCAAACCCTGACTCTGCACCACTAGGCCCATTCTCTCCAAGTCCATCATTTTCTACATTATCCAATTAATAAAGTTATCATAATGTTAACTCACAAATGAGTGTTAACCTTTACAGTAATTGTTATCCTTTTTTCTTTTTTTCCATTTGAACTGTTTAAAGAACTGTTTCTTTAATGTTTTTTTACAGTACATATACCACTGTACTGTAGTGTGCAAACATAATTACTGTAGTGTTATTACACTGTACTTACAGTATTATTATTGTTATTACTACAGTATACAGCATTATGTTTAAGATTTCTTTTAATTTGGAAGTGTTTCTAAAGTTTTCTTCTATGCAAAGAAAAGTAAAATAAATACTAGACTGGGGCAAACATTTGACTAAGTGACATTTAATAAGAACCATATGTATGTGTTTTGACTTAAGGACAGACTGAAAAATGGATCTCATCTTTAACCCAGGGACTGCCTGTATAGGTAAAGCGAAAGTGGTAGGGGAATCCTGATTGGAACTCCTGCTCTGGTAGAGTTTTTAGCTAACTTTAGAACATAAGCTGCTGTTAAAAAAGGGATAATTAGTAGGACATATAAAATATTGCACCATAACTATAAAAACCTATCAGAGGAGGCTAGAAAACATTGAGAAGGGAAATTAGATAAACAATTCACAAGGAAACAATGGGGGGACATATGTATGGCTCCCAAATATGTAAAAGTCTAGAAGATTTAGAATTTTTACTTAGATGTATTTACACAGATAATTTTATACTTCAAGCAGATGCCAAACATTTTTCTTCGGGTAAATGCTAAATGTTGCAGGTATGATGGGGAAGAAAGAGGTAACTGAGAACATATATTTTGGTATTGTAAAAAGCTGGCAAACATTAAAAAATTGCCTACAGAGTACTCTGTTAGAAATTTATGGGTGAGCAAATGGGTGTAGCTAAGAAAATTATTTTTTTGAGATGGCTACAGGATCTGAATTTCCTAAACATTGTAAGGCCTTGTTAAATTTAGTTCTGGTGGCTGCCAAAAAGGCATTTACTAGAAAATAGAAATCAAAGTCAAAACTAACTGCATTTGAAGTACTGATTATTGTAATAGAGATAAAATAACTGGAAGTCAGATCTTTAGAAAAGGAGCAAATTATATAGAAAAAATGGAAATTGTGGGAACAATATATGCAGAATAATGTTTTGGAGGAGGACAGACGTTTAACAGAATTCAGGAATTGAACAATTTATGTAATGTTGGATTGATGATAGTTATACTAAAGCAGGGGTGTCCAACCTTTTCAGTTGCAAGGGCCGCATTGAGTCAACAGAAATAGTCTGGGGGCAAATGGCAAGTGAGGACCAAGAGCAAAAAAAGAAAAAGTCTCTAACGACGCGTCGTAAACTAAAGAGCAAAAGACCCCAGGTATATGCGGACTAATACAAAGTCGACCCACTGGCTGTATTGTAGGTGAATTTGAACAATAAATAAATTAATAAATGCATAATATTTGCCCTAAAATTCAATATCTCATTCTAATTATTAAAAAAACGGTTAAATCTAACATCTTAGTTTAACATCATGGATTTGAAGCAGATTATAACACCACAGCAAATGCAAACAGTCTGTATAAAACTAAACATGGCACTGTACACTTCAGGGTAAAACCACTGCCAGATTTCTTTCTAACTGACAGGTATGTGTTCAGGTTTAGTAGCATCAATCAAGTTAATCAGCCAACACACAATGCTTCAGTATGACCCACTTCAGTTTAATTGTTCAGTCTTCAAAAGTATAAGGTACATTATGTAACTAAGATCATGGTATGTGAAAGCTTTCAGCCTACACTTCTACTGAGCATTCAACTTAAAGCACCTCTTTCTCTACAACACCACCCATATAATTATAAAATACTGCATGAAACTTGACATCTTGACAATATGCTCTCCTTAACTGTAAACAGGTTTGTAAAGAGCATGTTCCCTCTGGCTTGCCTAACTTAATCAACTTAATAATAAGTCTTTTCCTAAGACTGTTTTCACAGTTTCCAAGATACAAAACTCGGTAACTACAGAAAGTGCATCAAATTCCCCCTGTCCTGCAGCAATTTGCAACTGTAATTTCTTTGGTACTTTATGAATCTGCAACACATTTAGCCACATTTATAAAGGGGTTGTTAGAGTTCAGCTGTACTATCCCAGTAAACGTATAAAAACAGTAACTTATTTCAACATTTTAAAAAAATGTCTATGAATTATTAGCATGTCACTCTTGACTTGAGTCTAAGTAAGTTGATAATATAAAGTTCACCTCATGTGCATGCACTATTAGTGTCAGCTAAAAGACCTTTCCCATATCCGATATAGTTATTTCAGAACTGTCTTTGCACAATGTGATTCAATATCTCACATTCATTACATTTATTCACATTTGCTCCAAGTCTTGGGTTTTCAATTAGCATGTCGTTCCACTGGTTACATCTAATAATGTCAGCTTTTTTTGTCATGACTAGCAGAGTTTAAAATGCATCTGGCCACACAGTACGATATTAACTTCAGGATTTGTCTTTTGCAGAGGTGGAAACCACCCGTTGTTACATACAATGCAGCCCATTTCCTGTAACTGTAATGTAAGCTAAGTGCTTGTATGTAAAAACAGAACGGCAGGTGTGTTGAGAGCAGTTGCACTTTAAATGAGATAGTTAAAAAAAAAAACATTTTAACAAGACAGTTTACTTTACAAACTAAAGGGCCAAGGAAGTCACGCGCATCTGAATGAGAAAGTTGTCCGTTATAATTCCTGCTTTGGTGACGACGCTTACCAAACTCAGGATTGTAGCAGCAGATCAACACATCAGTTAATATCTGTTGCATTCCAACAGACAGCCTTACTTATATTAATCATTTTGTAGTAGTTCAAGACTACTGCAGATATAAATCCGGTGGATATGGCATAGAAAACTGACTATACACTGGATATATAGAGACCATAGCACAATTATTACATTTTCTGGATTTTTGGCTCATGTTTTGACCCTGTCCTTCGTAAAATATATGATCGTTTGGTTTCCTAAATCACTATGAGGATAACCCTGCTCAAGAATATTAAGTCATTAAGTTTTTAAAAGAATCATATAGCTTAGCTTACCTTTTACTGGTGGAGATGTAGTCCGTGGGTAAAAATAAATAAATCCTCCTCACTCTGAGTCTTCTCTTTCGTCGCCGCGATCTCACTCCTTCCTTCAGCTGAATTTAAACTTTACCGCAAATGTAAAAAACGACTGAACGGTGTTTTGGCGCATGCGCAGACCAGCTGAAAGACGCTGTTGGTGCATGCGCAGAACAGCTTAAGGACGCGGACGTGAAAACACACGGAAAAAAAGTGAAATTTCAATATAAGGGTCGCGGGCCGCATGGAAGAGCTCTGAGGGCCACATGCGGCCCGCGGGCCACGGGTTGGACACTCCTGTACTAAAGAATACATGTGATATATAATATTTGTAGCAGGGAACATGTTACTATGGTTTGTTTTCTTTTATATAAATCTATGTTTGCCTCTATCTTAATTGATAAAGGTGTTAAAAAAATTTGGGGGGACATGATAGGCAAGTGGTGATATCTCAGGAGTGTAGTAAACACATTCAGAAATTAATGTCAATACTGTAATTTGGTCAAGACTGAAACATTGAAAGACTTTGTCTGTGGTAGTCAGGGTTGCCAGATTTCCGACTGGCCAGGTAGGGACAAATAAAAAAGGTCTTCCATGTCTTTAATGCAGAACATCAGAGTTCCGCATTAAACAGAAGTAGCTCTGTGTGTTTATTTTTTATTTGATTGGCCCGGGCCAATCAAAAATAAATAAACACAGAGCTACTTCTGTTTAATGCGAAACATCGCAGTTCCGCATTAGACAGAAGTAGCTCTGTTTTGCAATGTTTTGATTGGCCCGTATACCGGTATACGGGCCAATCAAAAATCGCTAAACATGGAGCTACTTCTGTTTAATGCGGAACATCGCAGTTCAGCATTAAACAGAAGTAGCTCTGTTTTGCGATGTTTTGATTGGCCCGTATACTGGCATACGGAACAATCAAAAATCGCTAAACACGGAGCTTCTTGTGTTTAATGCGGAACGTCCGCATTAAACAAGGAGCTCCGTGTTTAGCGATTTTTGTTTGGCCCATATGCTGGTATACGGGGCAATCAAAAAAAAAAACAAAACAAAGCGGAGGCTGCCTGGGATTTAAACCGGCAGTGCGAGACTCGGGATCAGGCTGCTGATCTCAGGACAGTCCGCCCAAATAGGGACGTCTGGCAACCCTGGTGGTAGTGTATATTGTAACAGGCTATGTGTTACATTATTAAGCAGATTGCTACACTTACAAAGGAATGAGGTCTGGAGTTTGTGGACCAATGAACAATGATGTGTAGGTGGCTCAACCAGTGCTCAGTGCTGGTACTGTGAACCAGCACCCCACCCCTTCAACTCTTCAAGTGAAAAACAAAGAAACACACTCCACCCCAGTTTTTCCATTAAAAAGTAAAAAAATAAACATAAAAATAAAATAAATAATAAAAAAAAACAGACACTCTTTCTACTTGTACACCAATCAGGTGGCCAGATGCATAACCTGATCCCCATTCTTCCTGCCTAGCCATTCAGGTCCCATTTCCATGCCCTACCCATCTCCCTTTTATTTAAAAAATAAAAATAATAATAATAATAACAATAATAACTTCTTTTTATAAACTATAGAAAAGTGAAAACAGTTGCTACAGTTTATACCCTATCTGCATGAAGTGCTAGGCACTCCTGATATACTTAAAAAATGTTAACTCCTAATATACTTAAACTTTTCTTATAATAAACTGGCACTTCTGATATACTTTTAAAAACATTTCTTCTAATAAACTGTAGCAAGCAGTTACTACAGTTTATACCCTGCCTGTGCAGGGTATTGCATTAGAGATTGGGATCTGCAGATCATGTCCCACCAACACTTTGCACCCAGGGCAGTTAAACCTGTTGCCACACCCTAGCTATGTTACTGTATGAACATGACACCATGCTGTATGATCTAGTCCAGTAAAAAATAATCTCTGATGCATAGCAAGAGCAACATGAGAAAAAAATGCAGAAATAGACTGATGAATGTACGTTCTGAATATTCTCAGAAGCTGTCATGTTTAAAGACCCCCTTTTTTCATTGCAGCTATTATGGCAAAAAAAGTTTCGAACCTTGATTTTTTTGCATTATAGAGTTTAGCCACAAATTGGTTAAAAGTCTCTAAGCAGTACCATGTGTGAGTTCATCACATGGTCCTTGTTGTTCTGAGTTTCCCAAGAAATTTAAAATAGAAGACAGTATTCTGTCTAACTAATTTCAATGTTTCTACTCCCAGATAAATTAAAGACTGAACTTTGTACAAGATAATGTTAATAGCTCTGAGATATGTTCTGGACAGTTTAAAAAGAAAAGAATCAGTTGTACATTCTGCATTTGTTCAAGAGATAAGACCAGAATATAGGAAAAGATTTTTTTAAATACATTCCACTTATTTCTCAGTCATGTGCCATGAAAACTAATGCACCGAACAAAAACATTTGTATTACATGGACGCTGTATCCTGTGCTATTTAAAAGTGAGATCTCTGATCTTGAGGTTACTTTCTTTAGAGAGAGAGTGAATACGTTTTGCACAATGGACTTTGATTTTAATAACCTTTTCTTTCTTTTCAAGGTTCTATTTGAAGTGACATTTTAAAACAGTCACATTTAGACAGGTTTTAAGTCTAAATGTGTTAATATTTAAACTGAATGCAGCAATGACAGTTTGGTCTTATTTAAAGGACCACTACAGGCAAATGATGAAGAAAACATATATTTTTTATCTTGCTATGATTTACTACACCTCCCAAAGCTGCCTACAGCAAAATAGGTACTCATTCCTAATTTTATTTTGTTTTTACTCTTGTCTGCCCTCATGGGGGCAGACATCGTGATTCCTTTGGAAAGCTAATTCTGTCCCATAATGCACAGACTGAGAACAAATAGCCCTACCATTTGTTGTCAGACTAGACTTCCATTCACTTAGAATAGAACACCTGAAAAAAACTGCCAGGTTTGAAAGTCTGCAGCATGTCATTGACTGGTATGTGCTGAGTTTTACAAATGTTGTTCCTACTGATATACTACACATTATCTGAAAGAAACTTGCAAAAGTGTCAACAAATTACTGAGATAAAAAAGTCTTTTCACAAGGAGCAGTTTTGCAAGTTTCATTTCCTGGCCAGGTTACGCCTCCCATCTCCCCTCCTTCAGTGGGCTACAGTCTCACATTTCCAGCTTTACTAGATTCAACTATTTAGTCAGCTTTGCATGACAATAGACATAAAAAAAATCACAGCCTGGTGTGCCATTAAATCTGTTCCCTTAAATGTCTCTATGCCTTTTCACTTCTGAATAGCATTTCCCAGGAATAAAAAAAAAAAAAAAAAAAACGCATCAGTCCAGAGTTTAGGCTAGTCTATCCATTTAAAATGTGCACAGTAAAATATTAAACTTATAATGCATTTTGGCTGCTGACATGGTTATATTTACATAGTTATTCTCTTATAGTATACCCTGAACTTATGGTATTTAATGATAAATTTTACAACAGTTCTCAGTTTCTTAACAATGACTTCCCAAGCCTCTGATGTGACCTAGTACTTTTTCTTACTATTGCTTTATCTAGTTTGCAGGGGTGGCTCGTGGCATCGGGCTGCCGGACTGCAGCCCCCTCAAAATAAAAAATAGAAAAAATTTTTTTTTAAAGTTCGCGCATGTGCAGTAGTCCCGACTACTGTCGGTCTATGCGCATGCTCCAGGCAGTCCCCATAGGGGGACACAAGGAGACATCTGTGCACTTTTAAAGTGCACAGACTCACTGGGATTATGTGTCAGGTCAGGACTGCAACAGCAGCAGTCAGGACAGTCTCGTCGTCGGGAAGGAGCTTTGCTTGGGATCTCATCGGGAAGGAGCTTTGCTTGGGATCTCACAGGTCTTTGGAGTATTGCACAGGCAGGATGTACATTAGCTGGATATATTATGGAGAACAGACAGGTAAGTGTATGGTGCTTTTTACTTTTATGTTACAATGTTTATACTGGATTGACTTTATGGTGTGTGTGTGTGTGTGTGTGTGTGTGTAAATGCCCCAGGTGCTCATGGTGGTGTGGTAGGGAATACCTGAGGCTTGAACCCTGTACCCTGTATGCAGGTGTTAAAGACTTGAGTTCCCTACCCACCACCATTTGTAAAAAGAATTGCAGATTTTTGCCTCATATTCGATCTGATCTGTTCCTCATAATATCTGTGGTTTGTAAATGTTGCAATGCTTGATATTTGATGGTGTAGTAGTAGTATTGTTGCCTCACAGCTGCAGGTTCTCAGGTTTGATTCTTGGCTGGGGTTCCTTCTTTGTGGGGTCTGTTATCTTCTCCCTGTGTTTGTGTGGGTTTGCTTTTATTTGATGTTGCACTGGTAGCATTGTTGCCTCACAGCTGCAGGTTCTCAGGTTTGATTCTTGGCTGGGGTTCCTTCTTTGTGGGTCTGTTATATTCTCCTGTGTTTGTATGGGTTTGTTTTATTTGATGGTGCACTGGTAGCATTGTTGCCTCACAGCTGCAGGTTCTCGGGTTTGATTCTTGGCTGGGGTTCCTTCTTTGTGGGGTCTGTATCTTCTCCCTGTGTTTGTGTGGGTTTGCTTTTGTGTCCTCCCATGTTACAAAGACATGTCTGCATTATTTCTTCCTGGGCCTCTGCTGAAAATTTTTTTTGTTCCAAGTCAGACTGTCCTGATTAAAAAATGTTAAATAAAATTGACAGGCATTTGAATTTCAGACTTAAGGGTTTCTGAATGCTTAATTCCTTGCATATTTGATGGTGCAGTGGTAGTATTGTTGCCTCACACCTATAGGTTTTCTGGTTTGATTCTTGGTTGGGGTGGCTTCTGTGTGGAGTCTGCATCTCCTCCCAGTGTTTGTGTGGATTTGCTCTGGTGCCCTGCCATTTTACAAAGACGTGTCTGCAGTATTAATCCCTGCGTTTCTGCTGAAAATTGTTTTTGTTCTGTCAGCAGTAAAATTGACAGGCATTTGAATTTCAGACTTCAGGTTTCTGAATGTTTAATTCCTTGCAAATTTGATGGTGCAGTGGTAGTATTGTTGCCTCACAGCTATAGGTTTTCTGGTTTGATTCTTGGTTGGGGTGGCTTCTGTGTGGAATCTGCATCTCCTCCCAGTGTTTGTGTGGATTTGCTCTGGTGCCCTGCCATTTTACAAAGACGTGTCTGCAGTATTAATCCCTGCATCTCTGCTGAAAATTGCTTTTGTTCTGTCAGCAGTAAAATTGACAGGCATTTGAATTTCAGACTTCAGGTTTCTGAATGTTTAATTCCTTGCATGTTTGATGGTGCAGTGGTAGTATTGTTGCCTCACAGCTATAGGTTTTCTGGTTTGATTCTTGGTTGGGGTGCCTTCTGTGTGGAGTCTGCATCTCCTCCCTGTGTTTGTGTGGATTTGCTCTGGTGCCCTGTCATTTTACAAAGACGTGTCTGCAGTATTAATCCCTGGGTCTCTGCTGAAAATTGTTTTTGTTCTGTCAGCAGTAAAATTGACCGGCATTTGAATTTCAAACTTCATGTTCTTCAGAATACATAGTAGCACAACCTTTTTTCTAGCAATTTTCTAAGTTTATAAGATGAATATTTTAAATTTGTCCCTATTTTTGGGACTGTATTCCCCATTATTGGCTTTGTCCAGGTTTTGTGCTAAGGTTGACAGCTATGGCAAGAACTGAATTCACTGAATATGTTTGAGGGCTGTATTCCCTCATTACTGGGTTTGTCCAGGTGTTTTGTACTAAGAGGTTGACAGCTATGGTGAGAACTGAATTCACTAAATGATAGCCATTTAAGTTTCAGTCTTCCTCTCTTTTACAAAGCAGCTGATGTGGCGTATTGGTATGTTACTCTGACTGTTTTTTGCTCAGGGACCTTGGCAGTAAAATGTATGGTGGCAACACAACATTTTATTCTAGCAACTTTCAAGATTATACAAGCAATGTTTAATGTGTCCCTGGTTTTGGGCTTTTGACCCCCCCTCAATACATTTTGGCTTTTTCCAGTTTTCTTGAGCTGCGAAGTTGAGATGCAGTTGAGTATTGAATAGATTTTACAAGGAGCTGAGAGCTGCAGGGGAATAGAAGTTTAGTGCTTTGCCTAGTTAATACTATAGCACAACAGGTTGTGTACTTGCTTTTGATGCAGAAGGCTGTGGGTTCTACTCCCACAAGGGGTGGATGCTGCCGTACTGAGAAAGTTCTCCTTGGTGAAGATACTAACTATGAGTCTGTTATCAGTTTGCCATCCATTTCCTCTTGCAATATTATTACTAGCTTATCATTTTTTAATGTAATATAGGCAATTTATTCCTGAGGGGCAACAGACACTTTATTTTCGATGAAACCATGAAATATAAAGGTGATTGCTAGCAGCAACCGCTTCATTAGTTACAGATTTCTTTAATGTGGAATTATTTAGATGACTTACTTCAGAGATTGTGCATATTTACTGATAATGGACTGTAGAATTGTGCATATTTACTGATAAAGGTGGACTGTAGAATTGTGCATATTTACTGATAATGGTGGACTGTAGAATTGTGCATATTTACTAATAATGGTGGACTGTGGAATTGTGCATATTTACTAATAATGGTGGACTGTAGAATTGTGTATATTTACTAATAATGGTGGACTGTGGAAGTCTGAGTAGACTTTTTATGATAAATGTTCTCAACTGGGCAGTTTTGCCATTATGGGTGCATATGGTTTGTTTCATTGCTTACTGGAAAAATGTTCAAAACAAATTTAAAACACCCTCTAACAAGTGTACTGTATTGTACAAGGAATATAATTTTAGTACAATGAGGAAGGTGTATCAAAGAGCACATGTATGTTTCATATGCAAGGGGCCTATGATTTGAAAACAGCCCAAAATTAATCTATCTGCCACTGGCAAAATGTATTTTCTTTGAATGTGGGTTTCAATGCTGTTTCAATGAATGTGAGTTTCAAGGGCAGAGAAGTTTTAATGCTAAGTTTTCATTGTGAGACTGCATTGCTTTGTTTAACAGATGACTTAGTGTTTGTGCTGTAAAATACAAAATAAAACTTTCAAATGAAGTCCAACTCATCATAGAAGTAAAGCAGTATGCACATTAGTGTTTATGGTAAATGGAGTGAAATAGCCAAGTAATGGTTCATTGGAATGGCTGCAGAGGCTCCATTCAACCATTATTTTGTCAGGGGGGAAGGGCAGCAAACTCAGACAGGCGCAGCTGAACTATACCTCCCAACTGTCCAGATTTTCAAAGAATGAATAGATTTTTGCTTCTTATTTTTGGTTTGTTCTTCATAAAATTTGTAGTTTTCTGGCAAATCATTTAAGAATTAAGTCACTAAATAATAAGTTTCAGACTTCATAACCTTCAGAAAAATGCATGTTAAAGTAAGAGCTGTTCTATCAACTGTCTCAATTTATACAAGAGCAATTTTTAGTACTGTTTATATGTGCCCCCAATATATTTGGCCTTGTTCAGATTTACTGCATTAACAGGTTGAGAGGTACATGCAAATAAATTGCTTTATAGAATTAGGCATAGCCAACCTCTCAACTGTCCCCAATTTTTGGCTCAAAATGTTGCTCTTCCCCATAATAATCCCTCCGCAAAATATCAATTTTGGAAGAAAACATGGAGGGTTTACAATTAAGAAATAACTGTAATAATCAAAGTTATAGATTACTTGAAATACATGTAGATTCTTTTATTTTGTCAGCTGCTCAAGGTAGCAGTACTAATATTAAAGTGTCCCTTCTTTGACAGGTAGCAGCTGTATTGTGTGTCTATTTTATATTTTTGCATCACATGTTTGGTCCATTTTTCATAAAATTGTGTTTTTTGGCAAATTAGTGACAAATCACTAAAGACTGAAGTTAGAAAATGACAGACATTTGAGTTTCAGATTTTATACCATTCAGAAAATTCATACTAATGCAAGACCTATTCTATTATCTTTCTAAGTTTATTAGAGCAATATTTAAAAATTGTCCTTATTTTTGGGCCTTTGTCCCACTTCTGTGTATGGCTTTGTCCAGATTTCTTGCTCTTGAGGTTGAGAGGTATGACAAATGTGTCAGGGCCATCACAGTCAGCCAGAGAGATTTCAAATTGTGACATGCTTGTTGCACCCCACTCCCCCATGTAGTGACTCCGGATGTGTCCAAGCAAGGCAAGGAGTAGTTGTATCTACCTTGGATGGGGAGGACACACTGCATAAGTACTACAGTGGCTTTTCATCTGTCCTTGATTTTGCAGAATGGTCTGGTTTCTGTCATATTTTTGTACTGTTGATTTATGCTTATTACTCAAAGTGCCTGTTGCTCTGTGTTTAAGTAGCAATGCTTTAATGACCATAAGGTAAGCTTGTCTGAGATCGTAAGATGCAAGTTAGCTTTAATAAGCATACTGTTAAAGAACTGCCAACATTGAAAGCCTTTCTGTTGTTGCCATGCAGAGAATACTTGACTAGATAATGTATAAGCCGTGGGTATTAAAGGACAGGATTCCATTATTTTAAAAAGCTCATTACACTTGTTGGAGACTTCCAGTCATCTCTACAGACTTTACCCGTAAACTAAACAGAATGCCAATCATGTGTGGTCCATAACCTGTACAGTAATCCTTTAAGCAATGTATCTTGAGCTTGTTTCTTGTTTGCTTTTCATTTTATACTTTTATCATGTTTTCCCCATGAAACAAGTTGTCAGGCAGCAGGTCTTTTTTGGATAAGAAACATTTTTACAAGTGGGGGCATCACATAGATTTCTACTTTCAGCATGTTACTTGGTACTTTAATAAAGCTGAATATATTATATATTAGAACTGCAGTGCAAAGAGAAGTGGTTTGAGTTGAGTGCTTCTGGTTTTTCTTATACTTGATTTTGACTGGCATTCCAGTAATGTATTTAAAAAGTAATTTATTTTTTCATGCCTCATAACCTTTTGTTTCCATCTAGATATTAAGTAAGCCGTCATGCAGCCAATGCATTGAAATATTTTTATTCTTCTACACTTATTTTTGTCTTGATTGGACTTTCATAATGATGGTTTTCCACCCAGGGCAGCGTATTTAATTAAAGTTAGTTTTTTGTGGTTTTGTGCATAGCTCCTCCCCTTTCTGGTTGATCACACCCCTTCCCCTTGACCCCACACATTCAGCTGTCTCCTGCAGCCCCACTGTGATTTGAAGTCACCAGCCGCCACTGCTAGTTTGTCTTAGTTGTATACCTGTAGCATGTCTCATCCTCTCAGCAACAGACTCTGGAGAAAACTTCCAAAGCAGATACTGGTATTGAAAGAGTAGCAGCAGCTGTAGCAGTGAAACTACACTCCAAAGCAATGCACTCAAACATAGTACTGACAAACACAGGGGCATGTATATGTCTGAATCAAGCCAGTGATGAAATAGGGACTTCACTGAGCACAATTTTACTCTTAGTCTCTCCATTTCATAATCCATAACATTCGCACCACACTTAAAAAGGCACACCTCCACCTTCCACAAACACAGTTACCTACACAACATACCAGTCAAATTTAAAGCTTTTCCCACCTCTTTGCAAAACACTGCTGTAATGGCTTTGGCAAACAAATGAAAATGATTGATGGGTGTTGGTTCAAGACTCCCATCCATATCTCTCAACAGTACAGATTTTTGCAGAAAGTCCAGATTTTATGTCTGTTTTTCATAAAATTGCAGTTTTCTGTCAAATCACTGGCAAATCATTGAACACTGAAGTCAGAAAGTTGACAGGCATTTGATTTTCAGACTTCATATCCTTAAGAAAATTCACTCTAATGCAAAACCTGTTTATCAACTTTCTAAGTTTGTAAGTGCAATATTTATAAATTGTCCCATTTTTGAGCCTTTGTCCCCTATTATTTATGGCCTTGTCCAGATTTCTTGTTCTATAATGTTGAGAGTTATGCTGCCATCCCTTCCTACTGGAGCCAGTCTACTGCACTTGCACAAGTGTCCCCCTCAGCGGGGCAGCAAGCAGGTATCAGTGCAGATTTGCTTTATAGTTCTTTTACACCACACACACACACACACACACACACACACACACACACAGTAAATCTTGTTGTCCATGTTATTTCTTCTTTTCCTTGGTTTCGTTTCTCTTACTTGTAATGTTGCCTTTACTCGTTTTTTCTCCTGCCTCCCATATCTACCCTAATTATTACTTCTAACAAATACTTTTTCTCACTCTTTCTCTTCCCCTCCTCCTCTTTATCCACTATTTGAACTTTTCCACTCTGACATTTGCTTTATGGGTAAATAATGAACTGTCACCCTTATGTCAGCACATTTCAATGCTACATAATATTGTATTTAGTCTAATAATAGGTTCATAGGTAGGTACTAGGCTATCGGCCTAAGGGCCTAAGTAAGCCTAGCCAACAAGTTTCCCTGGCTTATGCCACCCAAGAAAGTTATTTTCCTATGCCACTGTCGAGCAGAGCCACAGAAGTGATTCCCGGGATATATTTTCCTATCTCCCATCCACTCAAAGATTTTTCTTGAAAAGTGCTAATGAGGAACTTTGCTTGACATAGATGGGTAGCTTGTTCCAGAGTATGGGAAGTCTCTGGGACAGGAATCTATCTCTCCAGCATGTCCTGTTTATTGTGGTGACAAGGTTTAGGTCCCTAGAGCATGTAGCTCAGAGGGATTGGGATTTCTTTAGGTGTGGCATGTCCAACAGCTCTGGGTTTGACATAGCTTTATATGTTAGGCAGAAATCACCTCGGAGTAGGCAATATGCTACGGAGTAAAGCTGGAGTTTTTTTAGATGGTCAGTGTAGGGCATCTCTTTGAGGCCAGTAATCCTCTTTGTGAGGTACTTCTGTGGCCTTTCCAGCTGCTGCAAATGTCTTGTGAGGTGCATTCCAAAAGGGGCATTGTACTCTATAATGGGTCTAATGAGTGTCAAGTAAAGGGGAACAATGACCTCTTTTTTTCCTGGATGAGAACCCTTTTGTGATGAGGTGTGCCACGTAGAAGGACTTCCTGACTACTGTGGCAATGTGATTATCAAAGGAGAGACTACTGTCCACCTGGGTCCCAAGGTCTCATCACACATTCTGTGTTAAGTAAACTACCACGTATGTGGTAGCTCATGGGTACAGAGTTTTTATCAAAGGGGATGACAATGCACTTTTTGGCATTGAGCTTGAGACCATGGCTCTAATACCAGGCATCTGTCTCAGTGAGGCCCTTCTGTAGGATGTCCACATCATTTGGGGACTCGACTATGGGTCATAGTTTGCAGTCATCTGTGAACTTCATTAGCCATAGGCCTTCTGTGTTAGCCTGTACTTCAAAGAAGTAGATACCAAACAGGAGAGGTCCCAGGACTGAACCCTGTGGTACTCCACTTGTCACTGGTTTGATGTCAGACTTGAAGTCTGCAACATTTACAGTGTGGGTTCTGTCAGTGAGTCAGTTGGCAACCCATCTTGTGATGTAGGGTTTTATACCTAGTTTAGTGAGTTTAGCTATAATTCCAGAATGGGGGATGGTGTAAAAAAGCCTTGGCAAGGTCAAGATAGACTGTGTGAACCACCTTAGCCTCATCGACTGCCTCAGAGAAGTCGATTGGGTTCAGGATGCATGATCTGCCTTTCACAAACCCGAACTAGGTGGGTTCCAGAGTTTGGAGATTACCAATGTCTTTATTTATGAGTACCATGATGATGTCTGACAGGGCTTAGTGGTAAATCACTTTTGAGTCTTGCAGAAGCTGTTTATTTTTTTTCAATCATAGCCTCACCTCAGGCTTTGTGCCTGTTGAATGGCACACAGAGACGGTTATCCCACTCCACAAGGGGGGAGCCACCATGGACCCCTGGAACTACCACCCCATTAGTCTGACGAGCCTGGTCTGCAAGGCCATGGAACGTATCATCATGGAACTTATAAACAAAGACAATGGTAATCTCCAAACTCTGGACTCCACCCAGTTCGGGTTTGTAAAAAGCAGATCATGTCTCCTAAATCTGATAGACTTCTTTGAAGCAGTCACCAAAGCCATAGACAAGGGTAAGGTGGTTCAAACGGCCTTTCTAGATCTTGCCAAGGTGTTCAACATCATCCCCCACTCTGGAATTATAGATAAACTCACTAAACTAGGTATGAATCCCTATGTCACAAGATGGGTTGGCAACTGGCTCACTGACAGAACCCACACTGTGAAAGTAGCAGACTCCAAATCTGCCTTCAAACCAGTGACAAGTGGAGTACCACAGGGTTCAGTCCTGGGTCCTCTCCTGTTTGATATCTACTTCTCTGAAGTACAGGCTAACACAGAAGGTCTTTGGCTAACGAAGTTCGCAGATGACTGCAAACTAGGAGCCATAATCAAAACTCCTAATGATGTGGACATCCTACAAAAGGGCCTCACTGAGACAGATGCCTGGTAAGCCATGGCCTCAAGCTCAATACCAAAAAGTGCATTGTCATCCCCTTTGGTAAAAACTCTGTACCCATGAACTACAACATAGGCGGTAGTATACTTAACACCAAAAGTGTGATAAGAGACAATGGGACACAGGTGGACAGTATTCTCTCCTTTGATAATGACATTGCCACAGTAGTCAGGAAATCCTTCTACGTGGCACACCGCATCACAAAAGGTTTCTCATCCAGAAAAAAAGAGGTCATTGTTCCCCTCTACTCATCACTCATTAGACCCATTATAGAGTACAACGCCCCTTTTGGTATGTACCACACAAGACATCTACAACAACTGGAAAGGCCACAGAAATACCTCACAAAGAGGATTACTGGCCTCAAACAGATGCCCTAAGCAGACCATCTCAAAAAACTCCAGCTTTACTCCATCACATATCGCCTACTCAGAGGTGATCTCTGCCTAACATACAAAACTATGTCAAACCCAGAGCTTTTGGACATGATCCACTTAAAGAAATCCCAATCCCTCCGAGCTACACACTCTAGGGACCTAAACCTTGTCACCACAATAAACAGAACATGCTGGAGGGATAGATTCCTGTCCCAGAGACTTCCCATACTCTGGAATAAACTACCTCTCTATATGAAACAAAGCTCTTCATTAGCACTCTTCAAAAAAAATCTTGATGATTGGATGGGAAATCGAAAATTCACCCCAGAGATCACCTCTGTGGCTCTGCTCAACAGTGGCACAGGACAATAATTTTCTTGGGTGGTAAAAGCCAGGGTACCTTTTTTGCTGGGCTTGTACAGGCCCCAGGGCTGATAGCCTAGTACCTACCTATGAACCTATGAACCTATACGTTCCATGGTCTTGCAGACCAAGCTCATCAGGCTAATAGGACGATAGTTGCCGGGATCAGTGGTGGCTCCCACTTTGTGGAGTGGGATAACTGTTGCTGTGTGACATTTAGTGGGCACAAAGCCTGATGTGAGGCTATGATTGAACATGTTGCTTAGGTGGGAGCCAGATTGTTCTGCAGTTCATGTAAAATGCAGCCTGGGATGTTGTCCAGTCCCATGGATACTGTGTTTTTGATTTTAGAGAGTGCAGCTTTTACCTGTGAAGTTGTGATTACAGGGACTCTGCATTCTTCCTGTATAGATATGGGCCCTTTAGGGTGTGAGAGGGTGGTAAAGTTAGCACTGAACCTGTCTGCCAGAATGTTGGCAATATCAGTTGGTTCTGTAATTTTCATGCAGTTGTGCTGTAACTCAGAGCAGATCTGGGTGTTGCCATTGAGATACTTGACATAGGTATAGAATGCTTTGTGGTTGTCCTTAGAATCAGTGGTGATTTCATTTTCATAGCTAGCTTTGGATGCTCTTATACGGGATCTCAGCGTCTTTCTGAGGCTGACTAGGGAGCACCACCACTCATGGGATTTTACTCTCTTTTGCAACAGTTTCTTCCTTCTGTTGTACAGTTTGTTTATGGCAGGGGACCACCAGATTGGCTTCCTTTTTTTGGAGGATAGCTTCTTGGTTCTGTTTGCGATAGCATGATCCATGCACTCATGTAAGTGCTTATAGAGTGCATTTGTGTAGGATTCAGCAGTCGTAACTGTATTGGCCGTCTGCATGGGTGTCATGAAGTTCGCTACTTCTGTCTTAAGAAACATGAAGTTGGCTATGGAGAAATTTTTACCGTGGTTTCCTTAATGTGGGGTGGGGGCGGGATGTGGATATCTAGGGTGATTAGATTATGGTTGGATCTGACCAACCAGGAGTTGACTTTGGGTGTGGAACACTGGTCATTCATGTTGGTAATGACTAGGTCTAGGATATTGTTGCCCGTGGTGGGGGTGTGGATAAGTTAATCCAGGGCACTGGAATTTATGAATTCCAGAAAGTGTTGAGCGAAGGAGTTGGTACATGAGTAGTTTTCCCAGTTAATGGTGGGGTAGTTGAAATCGCCCATTATTAGGGTGTTTGAACCCTAATATTTTCCAGTATATCAAGAAAAGAGGAGTGGGTATCCTGGGGCATGATGGGGGATCTGTAGCAAGCTACAATTTGGATTGCAGTTTTGCCTAGAGTTAGTTGCACTTGTATAACCTCGGATGCATTATGCTGAGCAACTAGCCTGGAGGTGTGGATATCCTTAATGAATATGGGCACACCTCCACTTTTGGTGTTCCGGTCCAGGTTACGTGGCCGAAAAGTGTGGTATGAGTTATAGCTTGGTAGTGCAGGGGTGCTCTTTGGAGCCTTGAACCAGGTCTCAGTTACTGCACAGGTATCGATGTTCTCCATTTTAAGGAGTGCCTTGAGTGAGTGCATTTTGAGATTTAGACTTCTAGCATTGAGTAGCATTACCCTCAGTTTTTGCTTGCCTGTTCCTCTTACATTTGAAACTTGTCTAAAAAAGGCACTATAGGGGTGGCAAGAGCCTTAGCCAGTATCCCATGGGCGACAGGTGCAGGCCATCTCTGGCAAAGCATCATGGTCTGTCAACCATGTCGTCCCAGGCAGACAGATACTGGATCCCCTTAGAATGACACCAGAAGCTTAGCCAATTGTTGAAGTCAATCATTTTGTCCTTGTACTGCGGTATCATTCTGGGCGATGGCAGAATGCTACTCAGGGCTAGGGTCATACCTCCCTGGGCTACAAGATCGGAGAGCTCTTCCATGTCTCTTTTCATGTAGTCCAGGGAGGCATGTCTCAGGTCATTCACACAAACATGGACAATGACAGAGTCATATTTGTACTTGGTTGTGGAGTGACCTGAGTGCATGGGTTATGTGGCAGATCCTGCCACCCGACAGGCAGCTGACAGTAACCTTCTCCTTGTTTTGCCTGGTAAGTGGGACATCAGTGTGCCTAACTATAGAGTCACTTATGACTAGTGTGTTGGGTAAGTTGTTTTGCCTAATATATTATATATGTTATAATATATATATGTTTGCCCATAATATCTGAATAAGTGAGTGGGATTTTCTTGACAGCATCAAGGAAACATTTTCCTTCCTTCTGTGTTTTTTTCTTAAGTTTTGGATTTTTCTTGGTATATTGATTGATTTTCTTAGTATATTTTATTTTTTATTTATTTTCCATTTGTTTACCAGGTTAGTCCAACTGGACACAAGATGACCGTTTTCAGCGGAGACTGGGGGAGAAAAACTCCAGATACATAGTAAACAATTATAAAAAATAATAAAAATAAATTATACAAACATAGCTATTTTGTACAAAGAGCATAGAAAAAATAAAAGGAGTAAAATCAGAGTTTTATAACTGATGCAGCATACACAGTGGTTAGAATATTGAGAAACAATTAAACAAGGTGATATACAACAAATATACAACTGCTTGAACATAAATTCAAAAAAAAGTTTCCATAGACAAACAGGGTCATAAACTAGAAATCATAACTATATTGATATGAATTATATAGCATTTATATTGTTTTAATGGTGGTATGTGTGTATTATTGTACGTGTCATATGTGTACAAATATTTGTATTAATCTATGTATTTACAGTATATTGACAAAGTACTGGGTCACATCAGAGGCTTGGGAGGTCATTGTTAAGAAACTGAGAACTGCTGTAAAGCTTGGCATTGAATACCATAAGTTCAGGTTATGCTATAAGAGAACTATATAAAGATAACCATGTCAGCAGCCAGAATGCATTATAAACTGAATGTTTTACTGTGCACAATAAGAAATGGATAGATTGGGCCAAACTCTGGACTGATGTGTGTGCCTTTTTTTTTTTAATTCCTAGGGAAATGCTATTCAGAAGTGAAGAGCCATATAAGGGAACAGTTTTAGTGGCACACCAGGCTGTGATTTTTTTGATGTCTATTGTCATGCAAAGCTGACAAAATAGTTGAATCTACCCAAGCTGGAAATATGAGACTGTAGCCCACTGAAGGAGGGGAGATGGGAGGAGTAACTTGTCCAGGATTTGAAACTTGCAAAACTGCTCCTTGTGAAAAGTCTTTTTTATCTCAGTAATTTGTTCACACTTTTGCAAGTTTCTTTCAAAGAATGTGTAGTACATCAATACGAACAACATTTGTAAAACTCAGCACATACCAGTCAATGACACATGAGCTGCAGACTCTCAAACTTGGCATTTTTTTTCAGATGGTCCATTCTAAGTGAATGGAAGTCTAGTCTGACAACAAATGGTAGGGCTATTTGTTCTCACAGTCTGTGCATTGAGACAGATTTAGCTTTCCAAAGAAATCACAATGTCTGCCCCACGAGGGCAGACAAGAGTTTGTTTGTGTCTTTCGGCTTTTCCCGGTTAGGGGTCGCCACAGCAGAACTCCAGTCCGCTAATGATTGGTAGTGGATTTTTACATACCGGGTTACCAGCCCTGATGCACAACCTTCAACGAAGGCACGCCCCATTCATGTATGCCTCCACACAGAAGATGCTCTAGCTGAGAATCGAACGAGACAACGTCTTGCTATGAGGTGACAATGCTACTGCAACACCACCACCACAGTATAGTAAAAAATAAATAAAATTAGGAATGAGCACTTATTTTGCTGCAGGCAGCTTTAGGAAGTGCAGTAAATCATGGCAAGATAAAAAATATATGTTTTTTCCATTGTTTGCCTGAAGTGGTCCTTTAAACAATTCAGTGTTAGATGCTTATGAGAAAGTATGTGAGCACAATATGCACTTGTTAATGAATAGTAGATGGAAGTGAAAGGTTTTTAGAAATTTGAGCTTGAATGAAAAAATGCTGTGTCAGTATTACAAAATGACACAACTATTTGTATTAAACCTGCAGACAAAGGAAGAACAGTTGTAGTTATGGATTTTGCATTTGATAAAGTATGTGTGCTATGTCAAATGATACAACTACTTGTATGCAAGTTACTTGGGACCAGGTTAGAACAATGATTACACTTATACAAAATACATTGTGGGAATGTCCTATAAGTAATGATGTTGATTCAAAGCTTTTTCAATATTTTAATGTTAAATATCAACTTTTACCAGTGATACAGGGCCTCCCTAAAATTCACAAATATGCCCTCCTCTTAGACCTATTGTTGCTGGAAGACATTGGGTCAATGAACCCCTTTCCATTTTTGTTGAAAAAAAACATTAGACCTGTATTAGACCGGAATGCTTTTATATTAAAGGACTCTAAATTTTTTTTGATGGATTTATATGCACAGTGGAATAAACATGACTGTAGTAGTTATATGATTGTTACACTGGATATGCAGTCACTCTTTACTAAAATCCCCCATCAAGCTGATATTCTTATGAATATTTGACTACCAATAGTACCTACCAACCAAGCTTTGTTGATTTACTTTGTTGATGGAATTGGCTCTTGAGAATAATGTTTTTGATTTTGAGAATAATATATACTGTTAATTAGATGGAGTGGCTATGGGAACATCTAGTACTAACAGCTATGCAGATATGATCATGGCCAACTGGGAACAAAAAGTAATATTACAATCTGAATGGAATCAAAATATTATTTTTTATACACTCAGTGGCATAGCTAGAGTTTGTGCCACCCTAGGCTGTCTTTAAGTTTGCCTCCCCTTCCCCTCACAAAATCATGGTCAAATGCCCCCATACACGTCCCCCCTTGCAGCCATTCCAGTGTTCCATTACTTGGCTATTTATCCCCATTTACCATAAAAACTATAATGTGCATACTGTTTTAAGCTTTACTTCTACAATGATTATTTGGATTTAATTTAAAACTTTTATTTTAAATTTTATAGCACAAACACTGATAGAATTCTGCTAAACAAAGCAAAGCAGTCTTACAGTGAAAACAGACTTAGCTTTAAGACTGTTCTGTCCTTGAAACCCACATTCATTGAAACAGCATTGAAACTTACATTCAAAGAAAATGCATCTGGCCAGTGGCGGATAAAGTTTACCTTTGGGCTATTTTCAAATCATAGGCCCCTTGCACACATATTTAGGACCATGCAAACATGCATGTGCTCTTTGATTCACATTCCTGATTGTATTAAATTATATTCCTTGTATAATACAGCACACTTGTTAGAGCATGTTTTGAATGTATTGTTTTGAACATTTTTCCAGTAAGCAATGAAACAAAATGTATGAAGCAATAATGACAAAACTGCCCAAGTCAGAACATTTCCATAATAAAAGTCTACTCAAACGTCTGTTATTACAATTCACCAATATCAGTAAATATGCACAATCTCTGCAGAAGTAAAAGTCATCTAAATAATTCCACATTAAATAGATCTGTAACTAATGAAGAGGTTCCAGCTAGTAAACAACTTTATATTTCATTGTTTCATCTATAAATAAAGTGCTTGTTACCCTTGAAGAATAAATTGCCTATGTTACATTAAAAAAATGGTACTGTGAGCTGGTAATATTGCAATAGGTAATGGTGGCAAACTGATAGCAGGTTCATACTTACTAGGTATCTCCTTTAGAGGAGGACATTCTAGAGGGCCTTTATTTATAGCAACTGAAGTTTTAACAACCTAGCATCAATGAACTTCTGGCAGTGTTCCAGATTTTCTCATGTCATGAAAACATTACTAAAAGAAGGCTAAACTACACATCTGAATAAACCGAATAAATAACTATCTAACACTGCAAACTGTGCAATAAAAATAAGTTTGAATTATAGTCAACAAAATCTAGTTTTACCTGCTTTTATTTTACAGTTACTTATACAGGATAAGGCATGCTAGAATATGCCATTATCATTTTAGTTGGATGATACACCTAATCAGATTTAAAAGAAATAGACTAGGTCAAAGTAAAGGAAGACCTGTGGCTTACTGTATTTATGTTATAAACAAATAGATGCTGCATAGTTTAGAAACGGGCTTCTTTGCTTCTTACATATGTACCCACTGCCTAGAAAGGCATCTCCTTTTTGATGTGAGAAATTACTACAAAAAAGTGCAGATGTAATTCTAGCATGACTTTGCTGCTACAAACCTGGAGGAATGTATTTGACTCATACCTGCTTATTATCCTGCCACAGGTGAAACTCACTTTAACAGCCTTGCTAAGGCACATTTCAAACTAAACTTTTGTTTATAGTGAATTTTACAGTCATAATTTGCACAGAGAGAATGACATTAGACTAGATGATTATCTATTGCCCCTGTGTTGCAATCCATTTGTTGACTCACTCTTTCCACACCACCTAACACTGCATTTTAATTCTATACCACTATTTCTACATATAACTGCTATCCCTTATCTGCTTTGCTGCCGTTCTCTCACAGCTGGGATTCATGTCCCTGTCTATTCCGGTCTTTTCTTACCATTCCTGTTCCCCTTATCTTCTTCTGTTTTTGTTTGAGGCCTCTAGAACTGGGTAGATAACTTTAATGTGATCTAATAAGTATTTATAAAGACAAAAAGTATCTAAGCATGTTTGCATTTCAGTTATCTTACTTGCCTCATGATTGCTGCTATGTCACTGGTTCATACCTCTCAACCTCTTAGTGCAGAAAATCTGAACATAGCCTACAATAATTGGGGAACAAAGGCCCCAAAATAGGGACAGATTTTAAGTATTGCTCCTGTAAACACAGAAAGTTGCTAAAATAACAGGTTTTATGTTAGCATGCATTTTCTGAAGGATATGAATCTGAAACTCAAATGTAATTATTTCATGACTTCAGTCTTTAGCTATTTCCCAGAAAACCACTGTTTTTATGAAGAACGGACCAAAAATATAAAGCAAAAAATCTGGGCAGCTGAGAGGTCTGCTCTGGTTCATGGTTGTATTTATTAGATCCTTAAATTACTTTTTTCTTTTTTTAAGTAACACAGCCCTTCCTTATATCATCATCCCACATTCATGGTGCCAGCATTGGATGTGATAATGTCACTAGATTCATGACTACAATTGATTGCATGATGACTCACAATGGTAAAGTCACACACACACTCACACACACACACACACACACACACACACACACACACACACACACACACACACACACACACACACACACACACACACACACACACACACACACACACACACACACACACACACACATGCACACACTTATCTTTTCTCTTACTGGAACAGCTATTTATCCATCCTCAACCCATTTTTTACATTACATTTTCCCACATGGGGTCGGCACGTCAGTTCAACAGTGACAATCATTTTGAGCCAAGGTTTACACCGCTGGATGGCTAGCCCTGCCATGGTACAAATGCCATTTTGTAAATTCCTATATAGCTATGGTTATCAGAGGACAAATCCTTCCTATTATGTTGCAAGTAAAAGCACGAACACTCTAAAGCACTTTACACTGTCATGGTAACTTAAATTCCACGCGCAAACGTGGAATGACTTGACAAGTTTACATCCGATGAGGCGTATGTGTGTATACAATGCTCACATGATCCTCCTTAAAGGAGAAGATGCCATCACTGCGATCTTAAGACCTTTTTAAATTAATTACTACTTTTGAAGTCTGTTGCCCCTAAAAAAGTGCCACCCGGTGTGGACCCCCCCCCCCAGATATGTCACTGTACAGGCGTTTTGTTGATGATTTGTTTATTATCTGGAGTAGTAACCAGGTTGATTTCAATATGTTTTTGAGTACATTAATTCTAGTACATCTTTCCTGACAACTTTCTTTTGTGAAATCAATTTCCTTGATATTAAAGTCATTACGTCTAGTAATGGTAAACTTACTACTGATGTGCATAGGAAGGAATGCCTTCATAATACACTTCTTCACAGACATAGTATGCACCCCAGCCATATTTTTACTACTGTGGTAAAAGGACAAGGTATGAGAATTTCTCACCTTAATGTAAGTCATGAGAAATTTTTACAAGAGTCAGATGACTTAAAACATAGATTTATAGAAAGGGGATGCAATGATGGATTCAAAGATGGCTGCCGTTCTGTAAGCACTGCTGAACTGCAGCTCTCTACTTAACCTGAGGAAATCTAAACCCTGAGTGGATAATACAAAGCTTTTAACATCAAATCTTCGATAAAATAACTATTACACTTAACTATCCATTACTAAGAAGAAAAAACGGAAAAAAGAAATATATTTCACTGGATTACAACAGATTAGCTGGCTCTGCAGAGAGAAGTAAACAAAGGAACTGTGTGCTTTCTATACTGCAAGTCTTTGTGTTCAAATAAGATGTCAAAAGAAGAAAAAAACATGGATACAACCACTACTGAAACAAAACGTTCGGAATTACAGTCATCTGAAAAGGATGTGATTTCTAAAAGACAAAAAATTACTAAAATACAGGAACAACAGAAACCAGGGACCAAATCTAAATCTGAGCAACCATTAAACATGGAAGATATCAGAAATACTCTGCTACCCATACAAGAAGCTCTGAAAGAACTGACTTGTCAAATACAAACATTTGGGAACTCATGTACTCAGTTGCTGGAGAGAATGGACAAGACGGAAGCTCGAATTTCTGAAAATGAGGATAAATTAACTTTACTTGAAAAAAAAACTAATCTACATGATGTGGATATACAGGCTATGCAAAACAAGCTTACGGACTTAGAAGCAAGATCCAGGAGAAACAACATTATTCTCAGAGGGATTCCAGAATCTATTCAGTATAATGAATTAATTCCATCCATATCACAAATATTTGAAGTGTTTCTAAATGACTCTGATGGGGTGAAACAAATTATTATTGAAAGAGCGCACAGAGCTTTGAGAGAGTCACAAGCATCTAACTTTCCTAGACCTGTATATGTTAAAATGCTTAACTATCAAGATGTAAACAGAATACTTACTACTGTAAAACAAACTGGAGGCTATATCATGTGGAAAAATAATAAAATATCCCTGTCACAGGTAAGACAAGCTAGACAGTCTTTGTCTCCATACTGTAAATTTCTTATTGACAAACAAATTAAGTTTCAAATGAAATACTCACATATGCTTATATTTACAATGGATGGGACTAAACATGCTATTTCCACTAAAAATGAGGCAAGAAATCTGTTTCTTAAAGTTTTCAAGGCTTTACCTGTATCAGAGACTTGAATTGAACTTTCATTGAGACTGGCATACTGCTGAGGTCGGATCCATTCTTTACTGTGCTCCCAGGACTGGATAATCCTTTGTTTGCGTTTAAAAAGCTCTAGGCCTCTTCCAGAGTAATAAAACTGTTTGTTTTTGCTTATCTTGATTACCTGCGTTAGTTTCCCATCGTTTTATGGCTTCTACGAAGTGATTTTGATGAGGAGGAAGACAGGAAGTGCCTAAAATGCTGTCGTGGGTGCAGATTTCGCTGTGACACTTCTGGGAGTCTGTCTGTAAAAGCGGTCCCCCATCGCGAATATTTCACAGGGTTTCCAGGTTTGGGAAACCAAAGGGAACTGTTTTAACATCTTTTTATTCATTTAACTTTAAAATAACACTGTTGTATGGTAAAGTAAGCACATAGGAATATTTTATTTGTTTCTCTTATACATGTTTATGTAGAATTTTGTGGTTATATTATTTAGAGAGGGTGCAGGGATTTAGTAATGTTTGTATAAATATGCTTCTCATTATAGTTCATAATGTACTGTGTTAAGGTGATAATGCATATTATATTAGTTAGTTAGTAGTTTGCTTTAGTATAAAACTATGATAGTGTGGGTTTATAACCAGGGATACCTGTATTTAGCTGTATATTTATTTTAACATAGGGTTGTATTTTAGTATGTTTATTTTTTTGTTTGTTTGTTTCTATGCATGCGGTTTATCTATAGAAATACTAAAGCTTCCTTTTTTCAATTTATTTTTATATGTACTGTAATATTGTATTTTAATTTGATTTGCTTAAATATACTTGACTGGGGAGATGTAGCTCAATGCAGTGCTTGTTAGGGAATGTTTAGTTTAGGCTTTGTCGTAGTTAAGTTAGATTATATAGGTCTCAACTATGGAACATGTTTGAAATTTTATAATGTGATGTTTTCCTGTTTGTTTCTTTTCTTAAACCTTCTGTTATTCTATATTACACAAGACCTATATATGTCCTGGTCCAGGGTTAGAGTGGGTAAGCACTGGTTTAGGACGGGATATATGGATTGCTTCCAGATCATGTATGGTTTTGAATATACTTTATTTTTCTTTAATCTTTTCTCTCCAAAACCTTTATTGTACAGTCAACCTTGGAAATGTGGGAATTAGATTCATGGAATGTTAAAGGGCTCCAGAACTTAAAGAAGAGGAAACTATTGTTACATGTATTGTTGCAGGCTAAGGCGTGGTTTATTTTACTGCAAGAAATGCATTTAATGAATGATCAATGGGTTGATATAAAAAAAAAAAAGAAGTGGATCAGAGAAGTAATAGCTTTGGAAGGTAAGTCAAATAGTGCTGGGGTAGCTATAATTATTAAAGATCAATATAAGGACAAAATTTTAGATTCTAATACAGATAAAGATGGGCGATGGTGCTATGTTATTCTGGCATCTACCTTATTTAATAAACCTATTTATGCACCTTGTAATGATCAACAAATATTCATAACATCACTGTATTCAATTTTAACACAATTTGATAGATACTACGTAATTGTTGGAGGTGAATGGAATGCTTACCAAAATCCGAAGTTGCATAGATCTTGTCCACACAAAGCATTTAATAAGCATGCTGTATTAGCACTAAATGATATTAAAGAAGACTTTCAACTATATGACCCTTTTCACTATTTAAAAAATGTTAATAGTACAAATAATTTTACATTTTATTCCCCATGTCATAAAATGTGGTCCAGAATAGATTTCTTCCTGATTTCAAGAACATTGATTAATTTAGAACCTATAGTTGTTATACATGCACGGTATTTATCAGATCATTCAAAAATTTCGCTGAGTTTTGCTAAGGAGATAAAGGATACCTTGCGGCAAAGAGGCTATAATTGGTCTCTTAACCCAAAGCTGCTGAATAAGGAAGAAATAATACAGGAAATTACAAAGTACCTTAAAGACTTACTGGTTAGTCTAAAGAAACAACAGTATGCCCCAGATATTGAATGGGCAACAGTTAAAACACAAATAAGAGGGATCCTTTTGCAAAAAGCATCTTATTATAAAAGAATACTAAATAAAGATATTCAAAACTTGGAAACGAAAATTAAATTATTGGATCAAGAACTGATTCAGAATTTTAATGAAAAAACAGAGAAAGAACTATTTAAATGTCAGAAGGATCTCTTCTTAATACAAAATAGTAGATTAACATTCCAAGAATATAAGATGTTTGCGAGGTATGCTAATCACGTTCAAACACCATTGAAAGCGTTGGCTAGGATCATTAATCAATCAAAAACAACACTACAAATTTTGGAAATACAATTTAATAATAAAATATATTCTAAAACAGAGGATATTATTAATATTTTTGAGAAAATATATACAAAAATTTGTGATGGGCAAAAGGATATGTCCTTGCATAGAATCTATGAACAATTTTTACAATCAATTAAGTTTCCAAAAATAGGAGAGGATATTCAAAATGATTTAGTTAAACCAATATCTGAAGAAGACATAGTATATACAATTCAACATATGACATCACACAAATCACCAGGTCCTGATGGGATGACAGTGGAGTTTTATAAAAGGTTTGCGGATATTTTCGGTAAGATACTTTCAGTTATATTTAATTACATAATTAGGAATACTATTAATGATCCTCATCTTAACGCTTCAAAGACTATTTTTATACATAAAGCCAATTCAGATCCTCAGAACCCTGATAATTATAGACCGATATCATTAATGAATGTAGACATGAAAATTCTAACCTCTATTATAGCATCTAGACTGAAGAAAATCATGACTCATATAATATCCAAAGAACAGGCTGGATTTATGGCAGGTAGACAAACCAGTGATAATACTCTTACATTACATACTATGATAATGCATGCTAAACAAAATAATCTTAATGTCTATGCCCTTATAATTGATGCACAGAAGGCCTTTGACAGGGTTGATACAAATCTTTTGTTTGCTCTTTTACCTTATTTTAATATATCCCATGAATTTGTTCAAATGTTGTAAATATTATATAGTAATCCCTATACTACACTGTATATTAATAGAAGCCTCTCCAAAAGAATACAGATTAAGACTGGAACACGCCAGGGCTGCCCTTTGTCCCCTTTACTATTTAATCTTTATCTTGAACCTCTGTTCTTATATATTAAGCAGAACGTCTATCATAATGTCCCAATAATTTATGGAACTAAAATTTTAATGGCAGCTTTTGCAGATGATCTTAATATTTATTGTGCATCTCGAATATCTGACACTGATAAATTATTGAAGGCTGTTAATGATTTTTCAGAAGTCTCTAACTACAAAATTAACTTGGAAAAAAACAATATTTTGCCTTTAAAGACACCTAAACCTTTTTCATTATTGCCTTTGGTTGGGCAGGTAACATTTAAAGAAAAAATTAAATACTTAGGTATTGAGTTTTCTACAGATAATAAAGACTTCTACAATAATAACATTAAAACAATTTGGGACCAAATAATTTCTGATTTTGGGAGGTTGAACAATTTACGACTGCCAGTACTAGCAAAAGTTTCAATTGTTAAAATGAATGTGTTACCACGATTACTTTATATTTTTAGGTCAGCCCAATTAATACTTTCAAAGACATTTTTTTAAAAAATTCATAAAGAATTGGCTAAATTCATTTGGGAACCAAAAAAAAAAAAACAGGATATCTTATGATAAATTAATGACCCCAAAGAATAAAGGAGGACTGGAGTTGCCTAATTTCGAATTGTACTACCTAATAGTGAACTCTAATAGAATTCTAAGAATTGCCAACTATAATACAAATAGTACTAAGTGGACACCAACTTGGGTGATTTTGAATTATAAATATATTTTAAAGTTAAACATTAATCCTAAAGGAATACCCTTTTTAGGTAAAGATACTTTGAAAATTTATGGGATTATTGAACTCATTAAAACAAACATATTATCTATACAAGATTTATTTCAATCTTTGGATCTGATTCAGTATATGATGGTTTTTCAACCCTTTCATAGGAATCCTAATTTAAAATTGAACAATCAATTAATTGATCTTAAAAAATTTCCACTAATAGTTAATTTAACTTTGATTGATATATACAAATATCTGGACCGGTCGGCCAATCAAATAAGACAAGAATTCAACTTACCTAAAAATTATCTTGTTATTTTGAGACAAATTAGAGAACTTGCTATGAGCTACTTTATAAATTTTAAACCTGAAGATGAAAATGTTAATAAATGCTTTGAGTTGTGGCAGGCCCTCCAACAGGATATTAAATATATAACAACAACAAATAAATTAATTAAAGAATTTAAATTTCATGATAAAATTCTGTTATCCAACTATTGGGAAGAGAAAATTTTAGTGACAGACAAAAGTAATATGTTAAAAGCAATTGACCTGACTATCAAATCTACTTCTCTTCAAAAATTGATGTATACCCAGTTGATGATATGGAATAATGCATATTATACACGCCTTACCCTGCATAAATTTAATTCTTAAAACTCTCCAACTTGTCCATACTGTACACATCAACCAGCTGATCTTCTTCATATGTTCTGGAGCTGTAAATGCATATATAAGCTTTGGAATTCCCTTAAGATTCAACTTCAGAAGATGGGTTACCAAAGTACAACGTTGTCATGGAAATTTACGATTCTACATATTCCCCCGAAAGAACTCCCTAGATCACAAAGTACTATATATATTAATATTTTTCTGTTAATGAAGCTTTATATAGCCACTAATTGGTTAGACCCATCTAAAACATCTTGGGAAAACTTTAGAGTTTTGGCAACAAGGCATATATTAGCTCATAAACTACTTTTAAGTCCGCATAATAAAAACATTAATAACCCAAAAATTTGGGAACAGATATTTAATATTATATTAGCATAATACTTTTAACTTGAAGGTATTGACATTTATTTATTTGCTTGGAAAGAATTTTGTATTTAAACTGTATATATATGGAAATCTTATTAATTATTTTTTGTTTTTCCTCTATTCTTAATGTTTTACATGGAAGCATTCTTGTAAATATTGTATATTTGTTTGGTGTGATGGGTAGTGATATTAGTAGTCTTTTGTTTTGTATTTTTTCTTTAAAATTTTGTGTTTGTTTTTACTTGTGTATGAAAATAATATAACAATAAAGATTTATTACGGAAAAAAAATAAAGGGGATACAATGATGTTCAAGTACTGGCAACTTTAAACCAGGTTAAAGGACTTAGGTCCACCCATGCTAGACAATATTACTCTTTACACATGGATATAGGCAATAGCGACAACTTTGTACGAGCCATGAAAAACAATAGCTTAAGGATACCAGTCTTTTATTCTAGTGATGTTAAACATGTTACTGAAATATATAAGAAAAATTGGCACATATTGATATCTGATTCCAAAATCAAGGAATTTGTGGGTGAGCATCCAAATTTTGTGTTAAAAATAGAAAGAATCTGCATAGAATGTTATGCTACCCTAAGTTCCCTTCAAAGAAAAAGTTAGCAAAGCTGCCATGTTTCCTTGTAAACAATGCAAATCATGTGATTATATGGATACTACTAGTTTATTTGTACACCTTGATACAAGGAAACAGTTTACATTTAATGTATATGCTAATTGCAGCACTTGTCATGTTGTGTATTTAGCTTACTGTTTCAAATGTCAGTCATTCCATATTGGAAAAACTGACAGACCACTCAGGGATAAAATTAGTGAACATCTGAGTAACATTAAGAATGCCAACAATATTAGTGCCCCAACTAGGTGTGTTACACAACATGATTCCTCACATAAATATATGTTTTTAGTAGTAGAGAGACTGGTAACAACACTCAGAGGAGGTGACTGTATGAACAGGACTGAATCGTCATAAACAAGATGGATTATTCACATGTGTGCTGATATAGGACATGGGCCCAATGACAAAGTCCCTATACAGCCTTTTTAAAAGCTAGGGGCTAAAGGAAATAGTTATACAATTTTTATAAATAAACACAGTTTTTAAATGTAGGCTATATAAGCATGTACGTAGACCATTGAAAAATGTATGCTTCATACTGAGTTTTATTAAGGACTAAAAATGGAGTTTATTATGCATGTCTTATATTTTTAATTTTAGTTTTTTGTTAATACTGGCTTCTGTGGAATCAACACCTTGATAATGTTAATGTTTTAACTGTAGGTTAGTTGCTGTTTGTATAGAATATAGTATAGCAATTTCAGTGGAACTAGTATTGTAAGAGTGTGAATGTTTTAACTGCACGTATTTTTGATTGTCAGGTTTTTAAGTACAGGGATGTATTAAAACACAATGTTTTACTTGTTTCATTATCTGATGAAGCAGTGTGTTTGATACTCAGAAAGCGCTCATACGTTTAATAAAGCTAATCTTTATGTCTGACCTGCATCAGTTTTGTTCATCTGCACTTTATGTTATATACTGAAGTTATAGAATACCTGCAAAGTGAAATATTTAGTGTAGAAAGTCTAAAACAGGTTGTATTACAGCATGATGGAACAATGGTGGGAGGGTGTCCAAATGGTTAAGGTGTTTGCCTTACAAACACAAGGTACAGGGTTTTAGTCTCACAAGGGATAATTGGCTAGGCTTAAAATGGCTTGCAAGGGCAGTTAGCCTAGTACTAACCTATAAACCTATAACGAATCCCCCAAGTAAGGAGAAACAGAAGGAGCAGGAGGCATCTGAAGAAGAAATATGAATGTGAGGAAGAAAAAGAGATTTACTATGGTGCAAAAGGAGAAAGTAAAACTAATCAATACAAAAAGAGCAGTACCAAAGATATTTGAAGAGAAATACAGGCAAAGGCATTCAGATATGGAACATTTTACAATACAAAAAATAAGAAAACAAAGAGGAAAAGTAGAAAAGAGAATTAGTAATGGAGAAGTTAAAGAAATAGAAACTGAGGTTATGGATTACCTGCGAAGCGAGGGATTTAGTGTAGAAAATCTAAGTCTGATAACACCACAGTAGGATATAGCAATGGATCTCCAAATTAAGGAGAAACCAGTGGAGTGGGAAACATCTGATCAGTTGTCATATGAAGATATATTGGAGTCTTCCATAGGAAATCAGTACAAAAGTTCAGTTGGAGGAAACTGTGGCAACTGATGAGTCAATGTTGTGGTGTGATAGTTCCCATAAAAAGAGCAATGGATAACATGGGATGAGACTGAACAGAATTTGGCAAAGGAAGATGCTTTGGAGATTTTTGTAGAATGCCTGCAGTAAATGGAGCACAAAGAATACGCCCTCAACTTAGTAGAAAATAATCTAAGAGAAGAATTGCTTGATTTAGTAGAGCTAGACAGACATATTAAAATCAATGAAAGAAATAGACTACAGAAATCAACCCCCCCCCAAAAAAAATTAGACATTTGATAAAACAAATGAACATAGTAATTAGGATTGTTCATTGAAATTCATGCAGTATAACAGAAGTAAATAGTATATATTACTGTGCAGCTAAATTAATAACAGATTAAATTCTACCACAAGAATACAGGGTAAAAAGGGAAAGGAAGGGAGGAAATCAAATGCCATCATGGAAGTACTGAATAGTAAAAACTATAAAGTACTTAAGACAGGAAGTGTCACTGTTAGAAGAGTATAGAAGAGGGAACATATAAACAAAAATACTAAGAAAGATAAATGTGATAAAAGCAAAGCAGAGTTTCAGAACAAATCAGGATCTATCGTGCACTATCACAAATAATAAACTAAAAATATCAGCACAAGCTGAAAAACATAGATGTGCAGATAAATATGAAGGAAAAGTACAAAATAAGAAATTTATTGATGATCCAAAAAAGTTTAATAGAGAACTGGGAAACAAAGCAAAAGGAATTGAAACACCATCAAAAAAGCAAAGAAATAGATTAACTTCAGAGAAATATCTATGAAGATTTTGTGGAACATAACCAATATACTGAATGATTATCAGACGTAAAAGAAAGAATAAGGAGTTCAAATCTACAGGATATGAAATTAAAACAAAGTTAAGAAAAGCTCCGAAATGGAAAACCTCAGGCCCAGATGCTATACCTAACTTCTGGCTAAAAGTATTAATATCTTTACATGAAGATTTAGCCATGAGTTTGAACTATTTATATGAGCACCCCAGACAGACACCAACCTGGTTAACAACAGGAAAAACAACACTCCTACTTAAGAGTGAACTTTCAAGCTATCCTAAAAACTATAGACTAACAACTTACCTTCTGACAACATATAAACTATATCACTGGAATTGATGCAGACAGAATTTATAGTAATTTAGAAGAAAAGTCAATCATGGCAATAGAACAAAAGAGTAACAAAAGAAAGTCATATGGAACAAAGGGTCATTCGTTTTTAAATAAAGCCATAATTGAGAACTGTAAAAAGGGGAAGAATCTAAGTATGGCGTGGATAGACTACAAAAAGCATTTGACAATATCCCACACTCATGGATAAAAGAATGCTTAAAAATGTATAAGATACACCCTACACTGATTGATTACATTATAGTGACCATGAAACAGTGGCAGACGACATCGTAGTTAAGCCATGATAAAGGGCAAATTATTAGTCCAGGGATAAAAATTCATGGGGATATTCCAAGGTGACTCTTTGTCACCACTGCTCTTTTGTCTTGCCCTTAACCCATTAAGCTTTCTACTTAACAGATTAGGTCATGACTGCAATTTGGATCCCAGAAAACAACAAAGTGTAAAGACTTCTCATCTTCTTTAAGTGGATGATTTAAAACTGTATAGATCATCAGATGAAGAACTGAAAGCACAACTGCATTTCAGATGATATAAGATTGTCATTTGGACCTGATAAACGTACAAAAGCAATCTTTAAAGTAGAAAAGCTGCAGCACGGAGAAAACATCAGTTTGGGACAAGAATGTGATATAAAAGAACTTGACCAAGTGGGAGTATATAAATATTTGGGAATTGATAAAGGATCAACAATAACACATGCACAAATGTGAATAAAACTTAGTAAGGAATATTTTAGAAGACTAAAATTAATGCTGAAAATAACTCTGACATCCAGGAACAAAGTTCAAGCTATAAACCAATGTGCCCTTTCTGCACCAGCTTACAGTTCTGGAGTGACTGACTGGCCCCAAAAGGTGTTGGATCAGTTGCATAGGAAAACAAGAAGGATGCTTCATGCTTATCAAATGATTTATAAAAAACGGTGTATACCAAAACTATATATTTCTCATTCAGAAGGAGGTATGGGCCTCCTTGAAACTGATTACATGTACAGATCTGCAGTAGTAGGACTGCATACATATCTGCTGACCTCACAAGACCAAATGTAGTGAAAGTTTTAATACAGGAGGAAAATAAGTCTAAAATGACTTCCTTGATTAGTTTATCAGAAGCATATTGGTGTCAAGTGGGAATGGAACTCAAACCAGAAGCAGATAAAAATCAGGCAGCAACTGAATGTGCCAAAAAACAAAAAAAAGAATATAAGGTGAAGGATCAGATGAGAAGATAAGAAATGTGGAAAATGTATAAATATAGTTGCAAGTATAGAAAACACTTGGAACAACCTCATATTGATCAGGATCAAATGCAGGAATGTTTAAGGAGAGGTGAATGTAATCCAAAAGTCAAAAGGTTAATATTGGCGGCCCAAAATAGTGGACTACGTACACATTGTTTTACAAAGTCCATTGAACATGTGAAAGAAACAGTCAAATGTAGGTTTTATAAAACAGAATTTGAAATAATCGTACATCTTGTTGCTGGTTGTGACATATTAATAGGAGAAGGACTGTATACTGAAAGGCATAATGATGTGGCAAGACTGTTGCACTGGGGATTGTGCAAACATTATAATACTGGAGTAGCTGAAAAACATTGGAAACATCAGCCACAAAGCATTATAGAAAATGATGAAGTTTATATCACATGGGATCACCCATTACCAACAGTTCAAAAAATAGATGCAAGAAATATGGTAGTCCATGAAAAGAAGACAAAAGTAGCAGTGATCATTGAAATTATACACCCAGTGACTACAGTGTCTTATGTACAGAGAGACACAGAGTCATAAAATACCAGCATTTGCAGGCAGAAATGAGGGTAATGTGGAAGATGAATACCCATACAATTCCAAGAGTAGTAGGAGCAACGGGTCTCATATAAAAGAATTTACAATTGGACTTAGATATGTTACTGATACATGTAACTCCATATGAATTGCAGAAGGTGTCACTACAGGGCACATTGCGGGTGCTATGAAGTGCACTTCTGACTAACATCAAAGACTGAAACAATACTAATTTCACAAACTTTAATCATACTTTGACTTAGGAATGGGGTCCATTCCCGTTGTAGTATTAGAAACCCAAAAGACTTGGAGAAATTAAAAATAACTAAATAACTAAATAAATATTAAACACCATGTCACACGATGTTGTACAAGCCAATAAAAATCACTTGATTGCATTATGTTCACTTTTTAAAATGCTGCTCATAGAAATAGTTGTTGCTAGAATGAGATATATCAGCTCCTAATATGAGATGCCAATACAATTCCCAATTTAATAAATGATTTAATGACTTCCCCCTCACATTTACTAACTTTTTCCAAAATAAAAAAAATGTAAATGTATTGAAATTCTGTAATTGTTCATCATGTTTAGCTAAACTGGTGGTGTAATTCTTTTTCTTAATACAACAAATATGTTATTAGACTGTAAATTCTGTCCTTAAGTTTTTTTTGGTCTTGCCAACATATAAAGCTGGGCAAGACAAACATAGCAATACATATCATTCTTATGGAGTTACAGTTTGAGAAGTATCTCAAAGCTTGCAAAAACATGAATGGTGCTTCCAGGTAGATACCATCAAACAAGCAGTGACCTAAAAAACATGAAAGGTGGTTCCAGGTAATAAATCACCAAACAAGCAGAGGCCTGCAAAAGCAGGAGAATGATCAGGATTAGGAACATAGGCTCTCAACTACTAAACCAGTGCCATTAGCCCTCATTCATTAGCTTGTGATTGGATGCAGGCACATGTAAGAAGAGGGCACGGTAGGCTTCTGTGATGGTGCTAGTATTAATGTCAATTACCAAGGCCAGAGTTAGGGCCTAAAGAAATGTTCTTATTGCTGCCATCAGCCGATGTAGACAAGCGCACAACCCCCTTACATGGCAACCTGTAAAAAAATCCCTCTGATCTGCTATTACTGTTGTGCAGGGGACTCTACAGTGACAAGGGAACAAATGGGGTCAAGACCACTAAGACAGGGCTAATGGCTGGCAACCACAGAGGGGAAAGAGTACTTAGAAAACATTCAGAGGCATGTCCTTTGTCTGCATTTATACTAGGAAAGGGTTGCATTTTTACAGTCTTAAGCTTTGTACAGTGTGCACAAATGTTTCCTTTGAAAAGTCATTTTTTTATTCAGACATTCAGCCCTTTCCTCTTCAGAAATAACAATAGACAACCACTGTTAAACTTCCTTTCAAGTCATTGTGAAACACGATTTTTGTTGAAATGTCTTTTTTAGTTGTACAGGCTTCTGCTAATGACTAGTTCAACCCAAGTCTTTCATCTTCTCTCTTTAGGTGTTGTGTCCAATTTACTCAGACAGCTATAACAAGATTTAGTTTTCTATAACAAGGCTCAGCTTTCCTGCAATTGTTATTCTTGGAACAATACCGTATAATAATTTTTAATTTATTTACATACTAGTGATTTTTGTTTCACTTGCAAAAAGTGTATATTCCCATATTCCACTTCTATTAAAGACCTCATTTGTGTACACCCATCATTTATTCTGTATACAGTTCTGTCACTCGGCATTTCCCATACTCCATAATTACAGTCTCAGGCTATTTCTATCATCCTTCTATTACAAAACTGAAATTTATGTCACTGTATTATCTCACTAGGTTTGAAATTAACATAATTCTTTAATAAGATTACCAGTTGCAGTCTTTGGGTCTAGTAGGCACTAGAAGATTGTACATTAAAAAAGAAGTTATGTACTCACCATAACGTTCCATCTGAGTAGGTAATCTTCATTTGTCAGCAACCTGTGAGTATCGGATCCATATTGGATCCAAGCCGGCAGCTTCAAACAGCTAAGATCCGAGCTCCAAGCTCCTCCCCCTTACCCATAATCCCCTGCTAATCCTTCCTGCCCTCAGATCGAGTTTGCTTAGCAACACAGAGTATTATAACACAGGAGTCACCTGCAAATCCTAACCTAAGTTATCTGGAAACAAGGGCTAGGAATCCTTCTAGTACGCACTATAGGTTAGGGGGATGGAGGGAGGGTCGGTTGCTGACAAATGAAGATTACCTACTCAGATGGAACGTTATGGTGAGTACATAACTTCTTTATCTGAAGTAGTTAACTTCATTTGTCCATCAACCTGTGGGACAGAGTCCCCAGCTACACAAACCTTGGGAGGTCCTCATGGAAGGATATTCTGGAGCACTGCAGAGCCGAAGGATGCTCTCCCTCTGGAAATTATGTCCAACTTGTAATGGTTAATGAACATATGAGATGAAGCCCAAGTGGCTGCTGAACAAATGTCATCCAAGGAAACTCTGGACCAAAAAGCAGCAGAGGTGTAAATTGAACGAGTAGAATGAGCATGGATTCCTTCAGGTCCGGGTCGACCAGAACTTTGATATACTAGTAGGATACATTGGGAAATCCATCTGGACAATGTAACGTTCGATACTGGTTTTCCCAAAGAGGGTTTCGCAAAGGATACAAAGAGTTGGTCCAATTTCCTCTGACCAGCGGTCCTGTGCAGATAAAATCTTAATTGCCTGTGTATGTCAGGGAATGTAACTTATATTCACCTTTGTTCGGGTAATTTGGAAAGAATACTGGTAAATTAATGGATTGGTTGATGTTGGGTTCCGACGCGACCTTGGGCAAAAAGGAAGGATTGGTCCTGAGGGAAACTCTATCTTTATGAAAAACCAAGTATGGCGGTTTGGCGCAAAGGGGTTGAAGTTCTGAAACCCTTCTAGCTGAAGTGATGGCAATAAGAAAAGCCGTCTTCCAGGATAAGAATTTTAGGTCCACCGAAGCTGCTGGCTCAAACGGAGGAGCTGTCAGAGATTGGAGAACAAGAGTTAAATCCCATGGAGGAACTGGATCTTTAACAGGAGGTCTCAAGAAGAAGGTGCCTTTTAAAAAGGTCTTACATAATTTGGAAGAGGCCAGGGGGCCGAGACCACTTCCCACATGATAGTGGGAGATTGCAGCTAACTGGACTTTGACCGTAGAGGAGCTAGCACCCTGGTCGAATAAGGTTGATAAGAATTCTAGCACTGCTGGTAACGGAGCTGTAAAGGGATCTAAGTTTCTGCGCTCTGCCCAAATTGAAAAACTTTTCCATTTGCTATTATAAACCTTCCTCATGGAAGGCTTATGAGAGGCTACTAAAATAGCCTTAACAGATGACGAGATACCAGGAGTCCTAGCTATCACTGGAACTGGATCAACCAAGCTGTGAGCTTGAGATTGTCCAGGTTCAGGGTTGTCAACCCTAGCGGGGTGAGAGATCAGATCTGGTGTGGGATCTAGAACCCATGGGGGGTTCACTACGTGAGACCATAGTCAAGGGAACCATGCTTGACGAGGCCAGAATGGGGCTATGAGGATCACTCTGCTCCCCAACCGATGTGCTTTCTGCAAGAATTTCAGCATTAGGGGAAGAGGAGGGTAAGCATAAAGTAGACCAGATGGCCAAACATGCACCAGAGCGTCTCTGGGGGATTCCCCTGGTGGGGGAATTAGAGCAAAGTAGTCGCTGCACTTTGCGTTCGAAGGAGATGTGAAGAGATCGCAGCAAGGTTGACCCCATTTGAGGAAGATTTGCTTCGCCACTCTTGGGTTCAGAGACCACTCGTATGGTGAAAGGATGGTTCGACTCAACCTGTCTGCCAAGATGTTCAACCGGCCCAGAATGTGCATTGCTATGAGAAAGTGGTTGGTAGAGATTGCCCATTCCCAAACTCTCATGGCCTCTCAACAAAGTGGGTAGGACCTGGTTCCCCCTTGTTTGTTGATATACCAGACGACTGACATGTTGTCTGTCTGAATTGCAATAGTTCCCAAGGGAAGAAGGGCTTGGAGTGCTTGCAACACAAGGAGCACCACTCTCATCTCTAGCACATTGATGTGCAACAAGGTCTCTGATTGGGTCCACGTGCCTTGGATGGTTCTGGCCATACAGTGCCCCCCCACCCAAGGTGAGAAGCATCCGTGGTCACTGTGGTTAGAGGGGAGACATAGAGAAAGGACGCCCTTTCTGGAGGTCCGGAGACTGGAGCCACCAGAGTAGGGCTTTCTTGCAAACCCTGCTGAGGGGAATGGGTGAACTCAGTGGATTTTGTAGGATGGACCACTGAACCTGTAGGGTCCATTGCAGTACCCTCATGTTCAGGCACGCCAAGGGTAGCAGATTAATAGTCACCACCATGGAGCCTAGAGCCCTCAGCACCAATTCCATTGGAGGAGCTGGGTAGTTCAGAAGGGCTAGCATGTGGAGCTTCAGGGTCCGAAGTCGGTCCGGAGTCAAAAAGACCTGCAAAAGGTTTGTGTTCAATCTGGCTCCAATGAAGTCTAAGACCTGGGTTGGTTGGAGAGAAGATTTTTTGATATTGATTGCGATTCCCAGTTGGAAGGCCAGATGGAGGAAATAATCTCTGGCTGAGCACAGTAGATGCCTGGTAGGGGCGGACAGGAGCCAGTCATCTAGGTACGGAAAGACCTGTATTCCCTGAAGTCTCAGGTGGGCCGCTACCACTGCTAATACTTTGGTGAACACCCTGGGGGCTGTGGTGAGACTAAAGGGAAGGACCCTGAACTGGTAGTGGCTGGCTCCTAGCTGGAAGCGGAGAAACCTTCTGGATTGCCTGTCCATCAGAATGTGGTAGTACGCGTCCTTGAGGTCTATGGAGCACATCCAGTCATTCTCCTGCAGGAGTGGGAGAATGGATTGAATGGTAACCATCCGGAACTTCTCTTTGTCCACTGACAGGTTTAGGAAGGATAGATCGAGGATTGGTCTTAGGTCACCCGTCTTTTTTGGCACCAAAAAGAACCTGGAGTAAAAGCCTGATCCGGGCTGGTCTGGGGGGACGTGCTGGATTGCTCTTTTTTCTTGCAGCTGAAGGATTTCTGCTGCTGCTGCCTCCCTTTGATTGGGTGGGACATTGGGGAGTCTCTGGGGTTTGGGAGGAAGGTTGAGAAAGGGAATCTTGTAACCTCTGGATATGATCCGAAGCACCCAGTGATCTGTTGTCATGAACTCCCACATTGCTAGGTGCCTCGAGAAATGCCCCCCGACTGCCTCCAGAGTGGAGCAGTCAGGTAACCCTTCAGGGTTGCTGCGCAGGCCGATCAGAAAAGGGTTCTCTCAACCCGAAATTCTTCTGTCCCCCTCTGCCTCTGGGCCGGCGTCCACCCTGTCCTCCTCTGCCTCTGAAGGACAAGGAGTCTGGAGCAAAATGGGACTGTTGAGATTTCTGGAACCACATCTTCTTCTGTTCCTTTTGGTTCCTAGTGAAGGACCTCTGGGGAGCAGAGAAGAGGACTTCGATGGCAGACAACGTCTTCCCATCTTTCTCACTCTGGACCAGTGTGTCGCGTATGGTCTTGCCAAAGAGTGAAGGACCATCAAATGGGGCATTAGTGAATGATGCCTTGAAGGGTTCCACAAAATCACAATGGCAGAGTCAAGCATGCCGTCGTAAGACAATGCCCTCTCCGCTAGCTCTAGCGGCCCCTTCCATGGCATGGGAGAGGAGCCGCATAGAGGTGTTAGAAATGGATTTGAGAGTGGCCATTCGGGTAGAGAATACTTTCTTATCCTCTGCCAACATGGACTCTGGGGGTGACCCGGCGTATTCTTTGATAAGACCCGCTGGAGTCGTGTGCCATATAATTCAGCGACCTTACTGAGAAGGTGGCTGAAGCGAACATCCGCTTCCCCAAATGGTCCATCGTCCTAGACTCCTTGTCTGGAGGATGGACCGAGGAACTCTCCTGGGCCAGTTCCTTTTTAGTGGCGGCCGCCACCAACATGGCATCTACAGGAGCACCCTTGCTCCAGCATGTCCTATCGGAAGGGGGACTAAGAATTTTATCAGGTCTCTTGGGAATGGGCTCCACAGTGTCCGGTTCCTTCCATGCCCTGGTAGCAATCAGGTCTACCAGGGGGTCGGCAGGATGGGACACCCAAGAGGTAGATGGGCCTGTGCCAAATGCCTCCAGAAACACAGACTCATCAGAGGAAGGTTTTTGGGCAGACCACCTCCCTCTAATTCGAAGCATTTCCATGATGTCTCTGAAGGAGATGTCTTTGGGGGGTGACCTTGGGGAACCTTCCCCTTCCTCTAAATCTTTGTCTGTTGTCAAGGACTCAGGTGAGTCCAAGTGCCTCCTCTTGCACTTACGTTTGTGAGGAACCTCCTCGGGGGGGGGGGCTGTTCAAAGAGGCCTCACCAACCACATCTTGTTCCTCCAAGGGAACTATCTGGGACATAGGCGCAGGCTGTCCCTGGGGCCGGGTGATGGAAGGTAGGCCCTTCTGAGATGGAGTGCAGGGTGGAGCCGTAGCAGAAGCCTGGGGCCTCAAATCCCTTCATAGAACCCTATCCACAACATTGAATGCAGAAGGGGAGCTGCTCTCCCTGGGATCTGAGAGCAGTCCCATCGGATCCGATGTGTGGATCAGAGCCGGCGCCGAAGCAGTAGGATCTGAAGGGCCAGTATGCTCTGACCGAGACAGAGCCAAAGACACACTGACACCTCCAGATCTGAAGCTCAGCTCCTCTCGGCTCCAAGAGGTTGGATCCAAAAAGGGACCCAACAAACTCGAGGGTGCTGTCCGCACCGAAGTATGAGGTACTATCGGAGCCGACACTCCCCCAGCTCCAAAGCTACTCAGCTCCGAAGGCTCCGAATCCCGGAAGTGGGTCAGAGAAGGAGCTATCGCGGCAAAAAAGGGGGTCGAGCTCCCACTGGAGAGGGGAGGCAAGGAGTACTCCCATCTGCAGCTGGGCCTGGAGGAACCTATGCATCATCCGGTCCATGTCTGTATCAGATAAGCTTCTAGTTGACCTAGAAGAGGCCACCAAGGTGGGACGAGAGTGCCACCTCGATGACCTCGAAGGCGACCAGGTCTCCTCCACTGGCTCTGGAGAAAAACAGGGTGAATGGAGCCGGGAAGGAGAAGGCCTGGAGGCCTTAGGAGAAGCCGCTTGCTTGGCTGGCGGGGCCGAGGAGGAAGACTCAGCCCACCGCTTGTGGTGTTTCTCTTTTCTGCGCTCTCTCCTAGCTTCCCTCTCCTCCTGGCCTGCAGGGGGAGGGTGAGTCCCAGCCAGGGGAGCAGGGATGGGGGGTGGCACTACCACAGCCGTGGCAGGTACCACAGAGGGAGAAGAGGGACGAAGTCGGATCCGGGGACAACAGTCCCACCAAGACCAACTTTGACCTCCTGTCCTTCAAAGCCCTGGGGTTGAAGGCTGCACAAATAGTGCAGCCTGAGGAGAGGTGGTCAACCCCAAGGCAAATAACCCACCAAGTGTGGCCATCCACTTGGGACAGCTTAAGGCCACACTCGGTGCATTTGGAAGGCTTTAGGGGCCTCAGACATACTTAGAAAAAAATTTAAACACTAGGCCCAACACAAACACACCTTCACACACACACAGGGGGAGGACAAACTAACTAGATACAGTTAAGTTTAACTACAAAAGGTTACTAATAATACGAATAGACTAGGGGTAACACACACACAAATATATATATTTTTTTTAACAGTTAGAAGAAAAAGGAAAATTTATAATAATTATTAAATTAAAATACGTTCTACCCACACCTGGAAGCTTGATCAAGCTGCTGACTGAGACGCGGCAAACGAGATCTGAGGGCAGGAAGGATTAGCAGGGGATTATGGGTAAGTGGGGAGGAGCTTGGAGCTCAGATCTTAGCTGTTTAAAGCTGCCAGCTTGGATCCGATATGGATTTGTTACCCACAGGTTGATGGACAAATGAAGATCTGTAGGTTTCAGTCCTACATACACAAAGAAATATGTTGCTCTTTCAGTCTTCATTTATTATGTTATTAGCAATTAAAAACTGTTCCAGTTTTTCACAGTAATCTTCTGATGATTGGGTTTTCACAGTAAGATGACTTTGTTGGATACCATCAAACGGCCCACAGTTGCCAGTCTCTTCTTTTATTTTAGCTTCCTCTGGCTGGATGCAAGTACTGGATTCTTTAACACCTTTTCAGCAGTAAAACTGAAGATGTTACATACTGACAAAGTCTAAATGCCTTAAATGACAGTAACTTTAGTTAAAAATTCAAACGGCAATAGAAACAACAGCAAAAGTAAAACCACAAGCTAGATCATTTCTTTAAAAATGTAACTCTATGGAGTAACAAAATTAAACTTAGCTGGGAGTGGGCTCCCATAAATATTGCATTTTACCACAATATATATCTTTACAATGTGTGTTAATTAGGTTCCAGACATGTTAGCCATTTAGTAGCCAAGATATTGTAACCTAAGAAGTATGTACAAGTTTGCCAAAGGTAAAGTGAAACTTGACAGAATTTCTGTAACCTCCTTTTGCAAGTTACATATCATATGCAAAATGTGCTGTTTTTATATGGTGTTTCTATTTTTTACAATGCCAAAGAGTCTAACCTACAGTGTATATCATAACTGTTTGGTTATGTGTCTTGAAAATAATGTTTTTTTTACTCTTCAGTTAGTATCATATGCAAAGAATGTGCATTATTTTATTTTTTATTTTATTTATTTTACATTTGTTTAAAAAATAAATATGGTGCTGCAGTAGTGTTGTCGCCTCACAGTAAGACGCTGTCCGGTTCGATTCTCAGCTAGAGCATCTTCTGCATGGAGACATGCATGAATGGGCGTACCTTCGTTGAAGGTTGTGCATCAGAGCTGGCAACTCGGTACATAAAAATCAACTGCCAATCATTAGCGGATCAGAGTTCCGCTGTGGTGACCCCTAACCAGGAAAAGCCGAAAGACACAACAACAACAACATTTATTTTACATTTGTTTACCTGGATAGTCCAACTGGATACACGTCCATTTTCAGCGGAGGCCCGCGGAGAAAAGCTCCACATAGTTAAACATACAAAAGGTTACACAAGAAGTTAGAAAACAATTAGAATATATAAATAAAGTGGTAATATACCTTATGTACATTGGTTTAGATGTGTTCCCTAGTAGGGACTCACAGTTCTCATGCATGGACAGACATACAAAGTTTACACAACAAGTTAGAAAACAATTAGAATATATAAAACCAAAGTGGTAATATATCTTATGTACATTGGTTTAGTAATGTTCCCTAGTAGGGACTCATAGTTCTCATGGACAGACACAATTACAAGATTGGATACATAGCATGGTGTAGTTAGATGTTATGATAATTACTGATTATGCTATGATAATTGCTGATTATGCTATTGTTTTATAACTTAATCTGGGTTGGTACATGGACATAGCCGGTTCAATTTGAGATACTGTTTGAGGTTTTTTTGAAGAGACTTTTGGAGGATTGTAGGGTTATATAGTTTGGCAAGGCATTCCAGGTTTTACCAACAAAGTTGGTGAACAGAGATTCACCAACTGAGTTATTAGCTTTGTGGGTTTGGACCAGTAATTTGTCGGCTGACCATAGGGATCTCAGGTTGCTATATGGCTTAATAATATTTATAAGAGAGGTGGTATCTTTAGGGTGGTACAGAACTTTGCAATGATGCAATGATCCTTAAAATTAATCATACAAGAATGAATATAGTTGCTTATATAATGAATGGTACATGAGCTTCTGCCTTCTGACCTGAGTCTGAGTCCGGCATTAGCACAAGAAAGTTAATCTGATCAGGCAAAACAAAGAAACAAACAGGCAGTTCTACCTGATTTGTATGTACTTATTTAAAAGCGATTAATTAAGTAAGATTTTGCAGACATCAAAGTCAGTATCCCTGAAGTGTGGCTGACCAAGTTTGCTAATGACTGCAAGCTGGGTACTGTTATCTACTGCTCCACTGATATGACCTCAAGCTAAATGCAAAAAAGTTAAGCATAGTGACATTTGGCAAAAAAGCTGCTCCCACCTCATATGTTATAAGTGGTACTCCTCTTCAAAACGATATGGGCATGAGACCTTGGTACTTAAGTGGACAACTTTCTCACATTCAGTTATCATGTGTTTGCCATAGTCAGGAAATCATTCTATCTGTCCTAGCTAATTTCCAAAGGAATATCTTCAAGATCCAAAGACATCATCTTATTGTGGTACTCTTCCCTTATCAGAGCCAGCATTGAAAATAATACCCCATTTTGTATGTACGAATCCAAGCAGATCACTCAGTTTGAAATGACCCCATTGATTCTTAACAAAAGAAAAAAAATTAAAAGCCTTACATCATTCAGCTATCCTGATCGATTAGTACAACACTGCTTATACTCAGTGGCCTAATGGCTTCTCTGAGGTGACCTCTGTTTCATTTTACAAGCCATGAAAGGCCAAATCCTATTTGCCCTTCTATTTCTTCACAAAACCACTGGCTATAAAAATATCTATACTAGTGATCAAAATTTACACCAAAAAATAAACAAAACTCAATGGAAGGATAGCTTCCTAAATCAATGTATTTCTAGCCTATGGAATAATTACTACCACAGGCCAAGCAAATTGCTACTTTGTCTGCTTTTAAGGCTAGTCTTGATGATTGTATGGGAAGACACACATTTATACCAGGGTTATTGTGTACACCCCTGCTTGGTTTGGGAGATGGACATGATTAAGTATTCATAGAGGATGGCAAGAACTTTTGTCTACTTATAGGTATATATAGTAAAGCCTCCTCTGGTCCCTATGATTACTTGCTTAGTGCTGTTCCTATGTTCCTCGAGAAGATGAAGAATGTGGTCAGGTTACTAACAGTGAAGTAAGGAGTTTTAGCTCTTGGAAGGAAAACCAGCCCAATGACTACCTTCACAGACATGGTAAGTATTTGAATTAAAAGGGGTAGTGGTATCTTAAATCAATGTTTTAATCTATTTTTGTACTTTGGCTGTTTTTTTTCTTTGTTTTCTTAAGACTGAAGGCTTTATAAATATATAAATATATATAATGTGACAGATTATAAAGACCCACCTAATCTGTACAGATTGCTTATTGCTTCTACCTTTATGCTAGTTGCAAAGGTAGGGTGCTGTTCTCTCCCTATGCTTATGTTAATTATCAATTAATTTGCTTTTTCAGTGAAAGATGTATGATAGAAGATCTGGTAATTTTTAAGGTTTTGCCCCCATCTGCAGCCTATGTAATATAACATCTAGGATCAGCGTCTCAGTATTGCCCTCACTTAATGAGGCACTGAGTTATATAGGTTTATGGGGCTCTGGACAAAGAAATGTTTCAGAAGCTGAGGCAAACCGGGTCTATATCACCAGATCAAATATTTAGGTTATCGAACACCTAAACATCGAACTAGTAAGACCAAAAGCAGAAAACCTAAAACTACTACTATGGATCTGCAGTAGTAAAGATGCACCAGGGTACCTAGAAGTGACTATATAATAAAGTGTATATTTCTGAAGAAATATGAAAATATTCAGAATTACAGTGAGTTCACCAGAAGCAGTTTAGGCAGAATTTACATATTATTCCACATAGTACAATAAGTGGGCTAGACTGGACAGAAGTTACATTTTACAGGAGCATGGGTATTTAATTTGAAGCTTTGAAACACATTCAGCAATTATTTAAAGTTGCACCAATAAAGACCAAGATAAAGATGTAGGGCAATGAAGTCAAAATGAGATGCTAGTGCTTTTCCTACTTGTTTAGTAAAAGGATTGGAATGTAAGGAATGGGAAGTCAAAATGATTCAAGAGTTATTAGAGAAGATAGACATGTCTTCAGAAGTTATCTAGGGTATGTAATAAAATGAAAAAGAGTTTAAAATATGGTAGAAATGAGAGAAATCATAGAGAAAGAGATATGGGAAATAAGTAGTTGGGAATATTTACAGAATTTATCAGAGATTAAAGTATTGCAGAAGAATCTCATAACAAGAAGAGGGGCAATTGCTGGATGCTAAAGGGAAAATAAAATACTATTTGGGATAATATGCATGAGTATCAGAAAGATTACTATTAAGCAAATATGTTTTAATGACAAATGTAGAGCACAAAAACTCTTAGCACAATGACTTAGGCAACAGAGAGTAGAAAGGGCTGTTGCTAAACTGAGGTTGCCTATGACATAAAAATTAACCAGTGATCCTACAGTGGTCATCATCATCTTCTTTCGGCTGTTCCCGTTAGGGGTTGCCACAGCGGATCACCTGTTTCCATTTCTTCCTGTCCTCTGCATTTTGCTCTGTCACACCAACCACCTGCATGTCCTCTCTCACCACATCCATAAACCTAATCTTAGGCCTTCCTCCTTTCCTGTTACGTGGTAGCTTCATCCTTAGCATCTTTTTCCCAATATACCCAGCATCCCTCCTCAGCACATGTCCAAACTAATGTAATCTTGCCTCTCTGGCTTTGTCTCTAAACCTTCCAACCTGGGCTGACCCTCTAATATACTTATTCCTAATCCTGTCCACCCTCGTCACACCCAGTGCAAATCTTAACATCTTTAACTCTGCCACAACCAGCTCAAACTCCTGCCTTTTTGTCAATGCCACTGTCTCCAACCCATATAACATAGATAGTCTCACTACCCTCTTGTAGACCTTCCCTTTCACTCTTACAGGTACTCGTCTGTCACAAATCACTCCTGACACTCTTCTCCACCCACTCCATCCTGCCTGTACTCTCTTCTTCACCTCTCTTCCACACTCACTGTTACTCTGAACTATTGACCCCAAGTATTTAAACTCATCCACCTTCACCACCTCTACTCCCTGCATCCTCACCATTCCTCTATCCTCCCTCTCATTCACACACATATATTCTGTCTTAGTCCTGCTGACCTTCATTCCTCTTCTCTCTAGAGCATATCTCCATCTCTCCAGGGTCTCCTCCAGCTGTTCCCTACTCTCACTACAGATCACAATGTCATCTGCAAACATCATAGTCCACGGGGACTCCTGTCTGATCTCATCTGTCAACCTGTCCATCACCATTGCAAATAAGAAAGGGCTCAGAGCTGATCCTTGATGTAACCCCACCTCCACCTTAAATGCATCCATCACTCCCACCGCAGACCTCACCGCTGTCACACTACCCTAGTACATATCCTGTACCACTCTTACATACTTATCTGACACTCCTGACTTCCTCATACAATACCTCAACTCCTCTCTAGGCACCCTGTCATATGCTTTCTCTAAGTCTATAAAAATACAATGCAACTCCTTCTGACATTCTCTGTACTTCTCCATCAACACTCTCAGAGCAAACATCACATCTGTAGTGCTTTTTCCCAGCATGAAACCATACTGCTGATCACTAATCATCACGCCCCTTCTTAACCTAGCTTCCACTACTTTTTCCCATAACTTCATGCTGTGACTGATCAATTTAATCCCTCTGTAGTTACTACAGCTCTGCATATCACCCTTATTCTTAAAAATCAGTACCAAAACACTTTTTCTCCATTCCTCAGGCATCCTCTCACTTTCCAAGATTTCATTAAACAATCTGGTTAAAAACTCTGCTGCCATTTCACCTAAACACCTCCATGCTTCCACAGGTATGTCATCTGGGCCAACAGCCTTTCCATTCTTCATTCTCTTCATAGCTATCCTTACTTCCTCCTTGCTAATCCATTGTACTTCATGATTCACTATCCTTACATCATCCAATCTTCTCTCCCTCTCATTCTCTTCATTCATCAACCCCTCAAAGTACTCTTTCCATCTCCTCAACACACTCTCCTCGCTTGTGAGTATGTTTCCTTCATTATCCTTTATCACCTTTACCTGCTGCACATCTGTCCTAGCTCGGTCCCTCTGTCTAGCCAAATGGTACACGTCCTTTTCTCCCTCCTTAGTGTCCACCCTTTCATACAACTCTTCATATGCCTTATCCTTAGCCTTTGCCACCTCTCTCTTTGCCATGCACCTCATCTCCTTATACTCCTGTCTACTTTCTTCATCTCTCTGACAATCCCACTTCTTTTTTGCCAACCTCTTTGCCTGTATACTCTCCTGTACTTCCTCATTCCACCACCACGTCTCCTTGTCGTCCTTCCTCAATCCAGATGTGATACCAAGCACCTTTCTAGCCATCTCCATTACTTGCTCTGCTGTAGTTACCCAGCTATTTGGTAACTCTTCACTGCCACCCAGTGCCTGTCTTAACTCATCCCTGAACTCCACCTCACAATTACCCTTTTCAATTTCCACCATTTGATCCTTGGTGCTGCCCTCATACTCCTCTTCCTCTTCTTGATCACCAATGAAATCCTACAAACCACCATCCTATGCTGCCTAACTACACTTTCTCCGGTCACCACTTTACAGTCTCCAATCTCCTTCAAACTGGTCCTCCTACATAAGATATAATCCACCTGCGTGCATCTTCCTCCACTCTTGTATGTCACCCTATGCTCCTCCCTCTTGTTAAAATACATATTCACACAGCCATGTCCATCCTTTTCGCAAAATCCACTACCATCTGACCTTCTGCATTCCTTTGTTTAACACCATACCTACCCATCACTTCCTCATCCTCTCTGTTCCCTTCACCAACATGCCCATTGAAATCTGCTCCAATCACCATTCTCTCACCCTTGGGTACAGTCATCACCACTTCATCCAATTCACTCCAAAATTTTTCTTTCTCATCCATTGCACACCCAACTTGTGGAGCATATGCACTAACAACATTCATCATTACACCATCAATTTCCAGCTTCATAAACATCACTCTATCTGACACTCTTTTCACCTCCAAAACACTCTTAGCATACTGTTCCTTCAGAATAACTCCTATGCCATTTCTCCTCCCATCCACACCATGATAAAACAATTTGAAACCACCTCCGATACACCTAGCCTTACTCCCCTTCCATCTGGTCTCTTACACACACAATATACCAACCTTCCTTCTGTCCATCATATCAGCTGGCTCTCTCCCTATACCAGTCATACTGCCAACATTCAAAGTTCCAACCCTCACTACCACAGTCCTAGCCTTTCTCCTCTCTTCCTGCCTTCGGCCATGCCTTCTACCTCTTCTCCTCCTTCGGACTGTTTCTATAAAGCAGAAGAATGATGAAATTGATACAATGCACAGGTATAAATATTAATGGAAAACTTAATTATGTCAGGTTAGAGGAAGATAAGACTCAAGAATTAATAATTAAGATGAGAAAGAATGCATAATCAAACAACAGGGAAGCTTCCAGGAACAAATGGTATTCCTGTTGAAGTTTATATGTTAGGAGGGAAGAAAGCGATAAAGATCTCAGAAATTTTTAACAATATTTTAAAAGGGGGACAGCCTTGTAAGAAAGCACCCTTCATACACAACTTCATATAAACTGATTTCAGTTTTAAACCATGATTATTGTGATGTCCCTTCACTGAGCCAGCAATCAAGGAGTCCCAATTCTCACCATGGACACAAGTGAGGGACGTTCATTTGTAACAAAAATAGATACACACAGTATTTCCAGATATAGGTCTCTACACCAAACACAATTTCCCTTAAAAGCACACAGGGAACACACACAGTCTGGGGGTTGGGTTTCCCTTTCTCTCTCCAGGCCCCCAATAAGACTTCCCACTCAGACAGCTGTAGAGCTGAGTCCTCAGCCGAGTGTCCTAAGCCAAGTCCTCCACCACCCTCTCTGTAAAACCAGTGCTCTGTGTCCCTGCTCCAAGTAACTGCCACATACACTCTTTGAGATTTGATTTTCACACACACACACACACACACACACACACACACACACACACACACACACACACACACACACACACACACACACACACACCTGGGAAAGGCTGGCACAGATTTGCCAGTTATGCCAGACTATAAGGTAGTTTTACCACCACCAGAACACTCCAAGGCCAGCTACTCTAAGGCTCTTACAAGGGTACCCAATTATACTGAGTGAAATTAATACTAATACAAATGCTGGTGTCTGACCAATGCAGCAAGACTTTCAGGAGCGGCCACATTGTCACCAAATAAATATAAATATTCTCAAAGGTTAAAATATTATCTAAAAGACCAGCCACAATGAAAAGTTTAAATATCTTTAATAATACATAATAACATTTTATTTTATTTATTTATTTGACATTTGTTGACCGGGATAGTTCGACTGAGCAAAAGAACCTTTTTCAATGGAGGCCGGAGGAGAAAAGCTCCACGGTACAATTAAGCAGGAAAAGTTACAAGACATAAGTGGAATAAAGTAAAAAATATGCAATAAGACAAATTAAGCAAATGTCCATAAAAGCTCCACAGTACAACAAAGCAAGAAAAATGATAAGATTGAAGTAAAATACAGTACAAAATATACAATAAAACAATTAAGTGAATGTCCATAACAGTCAAAAGAGAAATTTAATATGAGCAGTAGATTTAAAATGAGGTAATATCTGACAAAAGACACATTAGGTTGTCGTCATAGGACAACTGTACATTTCAAAGCAGCTAGTTTTGCGAGTTACAGTAGTTTTGAGGAATAGAGAAGATAATGAAGAAGAAAATGGATGGGTTCAAGTTAGACGGTTACAGTGACAGGTCCAGGTACTGCTAAGGTACCTTCTGAGAGTTTTCTTGAATTCATGGACATGTGTAATACTTCTGTGGATCATAAGAAGCTTCTTCCATGAAAGAGCAAGAAAGAGGCTGTAGAAATACTGACTGATAGATTTTTTTAGGTTTGTGAATCTGTAAGAGACATTGGTCTGAGCTTTTGAGGGATTGAGGGGGCTTATAGAGGGAGACAAGTGAGGAAATGCTTGGGCAGGAAGAGGGCTTATTCAGGATAAAGTGGATAATGAGAAGTTGTGTATATGAGTTGATTAGGAAACTCTAGCCAGCTGAGTGTCTGAAGACCATGCCAATGGTGTGATCTGGAAGGCAGATTAGCTGCAAATGTAACAACTTTGTTAGGTGGTTTTGAGTTTGGAAAATAGTGAGGACTGTAGGTTGGTTAGAATTTGAAAGCTATAGAAGAGGTTAGGGAGAAGGTATGCTTGGGTAAGTGAGATCCTGGAGTTAGGTGTGAGGAGCTGTTTGTTTCTATATAGTAGGCTGAACTTTTAGTGGGTTTTCTTGATACAGTGAAGTACATGAAGGTCAAATTTAAGTTGGTCATCTGTTATTGCTCCAAGGAGCTAAGTGTAGGTTTCAGCTGTGATAGTGGTGTTGTTAAGGGAAGAGATAGCGAATGAGGGTTTAAGATGATAAAGGGATTTTGGAAGGAAGAGAAGTTTTGTCTTTTTAGTGTTAATTGAGTTGGTTGTTAGTCAGCCATGTTTCAGTGAGGTTGAAAGATGTTTGTGTCAGGGTTAGCAGGTCAGCAATAGAGGTGATTGTGGAGTCGTCTGCAAACTGTATGAGGGATGACTGAGGGCAAGATGTGTGAAGTTGGTTAGTAAAGATGTTAAAAAGGAGGGGGCCTAAAACTGAGACTTATTAGACACCCATTTTGATGGGGAGAAAAGGAGACTGAGCAGAGAGCAATTTTACAGATTGCTGTCTGTCTGTGAGGCAGCTGTTGAACCAGTAGATAGTAGCTGAAGAGAGGATGAGTTGAGAGAGTGTGGAGAGGAGGATGGAGTGAGAGACAGTGTCAAAGGCTTTGGAGAAGCAGGACACTAGTTTATTATTGTCTCTTGTTTGGGAGATGGAGTTAGTAAAGGAAATAAGTGCAGTAGCAGTGCTATGGGGTGATCAGGTTTTCCTGAGTGAGATAAGCTGAGATTTGTTTATCAGCACATTGCTCGAGAATTTTGAAGAGGGGAGAGAGTATGGCAATAGTTCGATAATTAGAGAGATCTACAGAATTTCCACCTTTGTGGAAAGGTATGGTGTGGAATTTTTTTCCAGAGAGTAGGGACAGTGGATTCATTGATTAAGCAGTTTATGAAGATGGAGACAGGATATGTTATGGAGTTAGCAGCAGCCTTTAGGAAGAGAGAAGGCAGGTTGTCAGCTGATGGAGAACATGGTTTGAGAAGGAGTTAGCTGAGAGAGAATGAGTTGCTTTGTAGTAGAGGGATGGTGGGAGGTGTGGGATACGTTGGGTGGGAATTTTGCATAAGTTTGCTGATGGTATCTTTGAAGTAGGAATTGAAAATTGATGCAGTTTCTTGGGGTGTGTTATTGGGGCAGGGGCTGGGAGTTGAGGGATTCACTGGGTGGAGAATTTGGTTAAAGGTATACCAGAAAAAGAGTTTCTGGATTCTATAGTTTGGGATGAGAGGTAGACATTCTTTTTATCAATGTTTATGTGTTTTTTGTCTAGATTCTGGAGTTCCCTATATTTTGGTAGCGTGTGGGAGATTTGATCTTAATCCAGTTTCCAGGCGGAATCTCTGTTTTGGATAGGAGACCGAGTAGAGTTGGTGAGCCAAAGTGAGCACCGTGAGTTGATCCTGACAGTTCTTTAAGGGGCAAGAGAGTCCAGTGTGTTTAGGAAGATGGAGTTGAACTGAAGAACAGCTTCATGTAGAGGTAGGAATGAGAGGAAGGACCAATCTATAGTGGTGAGAGAATTATTGAATGTATCAGGTTGAAGTTGGTTAGCTTTTGTCATTCTTTAAATTTATGAGGTCTAGAGAGGTGGGTGGAGAATCTTTGGATGCATATAGGGGAGTGGCTGCTGATCGAGTCTGGTAGGGATTCATGGTGGTGACAGAGGTAAGGCTTGTTGACAAGAATCCAGTCCTGGATAGAGCTGGTATTTGTGGGTTTGTAAAGAAAAGTAGGAGAAGAGATAATTTGGGTGTAGCCATATAGGTTTATGCTGCTGGAGGGGATGGAGGGGGTGATAGAGATAATAGAGATGGGGGGAGAAAATTGATGTTAGCTAGTATAGTATTTCATTAGGTGTATTGTAAGACATCACAGGAGGATTTGTTCTAATAAGGGTATGTTATCTCCAGGGGCTATGTAGATGGCGACTATGGTTAGGGTTTTAGGGATGCTGAGTTTACAGTTGGCAATAATGAATTCAGCTTGGTGAAAGGAGGGGGAGGGTTAGTTAGGGGGTAAGGTTAGGAGTTTTGAGTATATAATGGCAATGCCTCCACCTTTTTTGTATGTTTTGTCAAGGTGTAAAATGTTGTAACTGGGGGGGGGGTGATTCTTTGTCAGTATTATGTGGTTTGAGCCATGTTTCAGAGACAGTAACTATACTGAGGGAGTATTGGGATATCCAGGAGTGGAATTCAGTTATCTTGTTAAGAATGCTATGTATATTGATCAAATAAAAGGAGAGATGTTTGGGAGGAGAAAAGATATAAGGGAGTAGGGTGAGAGATGTTTCTGTTTGATTTTGTAGAGTGAGGAGATATTTGGAGGCAATTTAATTTTGGGGAGAGTGAATTCAGTACTGGAGGCAAACATTTGACAGCATTAATAGAACCATGACAATGCAGTGGAAATCACAGTGTAAAAAAATCACCACTATTGTTGGTGTGACTTGATGAAGACAAGGCATTCAAGAGAGTCAGCTATGATTGTATGAGTATGACAATGTAGAATTTGTATTCCTGATAGAATAATAGGATTAATTAACATTACATAGGAAGGATCACAGGCAAGAACTAATGTGGGATAGCTCCACTCTGACCAGCTGTATTTGAATAGAGAGGAACCAAACGGGAGTGCCCTGTTTCTCCTTTGTTACTTGCTTTACACTAAGAGCCAAAGAGAGAAAAAAAAAAAGGACTCAAAAATTCATGGATATAACTTTAACTATAGATAGTATTATTCTCTTCTTCTTAACCTTCCACAGATCACATGCACACCTAGGAGTGTCCAATCCACCTGCAGCATGTCTTTGGGAAACCCATGTGACCACAATCAAACCGGAGAACCTCTTGCTGTGAGGCAGCAATGCTAACCACTGCACCACCGTGGCCGCCCTAATAGATAGTATTATTCTGTACTTGATAAATCCCCCAAAAGGATATCTCAGTGTTGTGGAATGTTTTAAGACAGTTTCAAGTCTTTTCAGGATATAAAATAAATGAAAATGAAACAAAGGCTACAGTAGTAAACTATGGACCAATGAATAAATTTTCCTAACAATACCCATATATATGGGAACATGATAAGATAAAGTACTCATATGTATGGATTAAAAAAGAATTATGTTATATTATGGCAGTTAAGGTTATGTAGAAAGAGAGTAAATGAAAGACAACACAAAAATTGAGAAGCTAAAATCTCCTGATTATGGCAATGGATAGTAAGATACAAGCAGTGAAACTGTGTCTAGTCCCTTTAGTTTTCTTTCTAAAGACCAGGCCTATTTTTTATCAGTCAAATGAAGTTATGGACCATAATTAATAAAGAGCTGAAGAAATGTATTTGTGAGGGGAAGAGGGCAAGAGTTAAATGAGATAAGTTGCATCTCCCCATAGAGCAAGGTCTTTTAGGATTTTCTTAGCTGTAGGGATACTTTACAGCTGTTATTTTAAGGGTCATATATGTAACACAAGCAGAATATTACAAATCAAAATGGAAAGGCATGATGATAAAATTAGGTGGGGGGTTCAAGAAATAAGGAGACAGTAAGATTTTGGATGCAGGCCGTTAAAATAGCAACAACCTGACAGAATATTATATTTATAAAATACCAGAATCTAAGAACTAAGACAACATGGGAATGGAGAAAAGAGATTTTGCTAATAGGGATGACTGCAAATAGGACTACAGAAAATTAGCAAGAGGTTAATGGAATTTACTTGAGAAAGTTAACAAAGGAACCAGATATCAGGAGCAGAAAATTATGGAGGGAAAGGTAATACAGTGGGACGAGGCCAAGCGGAAGCTTGGATTGCAGGTTAGCGAATACCTTCCCTACCAGGGATTGACATCAGAGTATAGGCAAAGAAAAAGAAAGTGAGAGAGACATGTGAGTGCTAAGGGAAAGCCCAGCTCTAAGTTTTTAGTTGAGTCTTGAACAGAAGCTACTGTTAAAATGTCTAGTTAATAGGGCATACAAAATCCACCCACAACCCCTTTTCCCATTTTTGCACACATGGTTGGGTTATGACTTCAACAGTAGCAATCATCTATATATTACATGATTATAAAAATAAATCAGAATCAGTCAGAAGAGGTTTGAAAAGATTGAGAAAACAAAATGGAAGGGCAATATACAAAGGAACAGTGAGAGGACATATGTATAGCTCATAAGTATGCAGCAAGCTCAGAAAGTTTAGACTTTTGCCTGAAAGTGTTTGCATATGTATGAATAGGTAGGTAGGACTGTAAATACAGAAAGGATTCTTTGGAGTTGGAATATAATATTTCAAATTGCCTAGACAAACCTTGCTAAACTTAATGATATTGGCTGCCAAAAAAGCAATTACTTAACAATGGAAATGAAAATATAAACCAAGAGTAACCAAAGGAGATAAAATAATTGGAGATGGTGTCTTTAGAAAAGGAAATGAGTAAATTATAAAGACATACACTGAATGTGTGAAAACAATACATGCAGAATAATGTTCAGGTGGAGAAGTAATAAAATTTAAGGGAATGCAAACTAGTGTTGGGGTGAATAATTGTTACAAAGGAAAAAATGAATAATGCAAGAAACTAATGAAAAAATGTGTACAGTGGTTTATTTTCTTTTCTATAACTGTATATGTACCCATGCCTTTGTTGAAAAATGTGTGAAGTTAATAAGGATGGTTATAAAGGTGAGATGTGTCACCACTGTGATATCACCCAGTGGTCTTATATTTTTAGTTAACTATGAGCAATCATACATGAGTCAGTGATATACAAAGCCAGGTTACTCTTGCTGCCAAAGAAAAGTAAAAAAAAAAAAAAAACAAATGGATGGAGTCAGATTTGGGCACAGAGCACCAGGACTTAGGAGCCATATCCTAACCAGGGCCCTTTCTCCCACAGTACAAGAGTGTAAGTAACATGCAAACATAATATTTTGTGTACTATATACAATACTTTGTGCATTGCATACAATATTTTGCTATATATATATATATATATATATATATATATATATATATATATATATAACTATCATTCATGCCACATGGGATAATTCAGACATATAAGAGGAAATCACAAATACATGCACCCATCTTGAACCAAAAGTGCTGTTGTGAAACTCAGGTGTTTAGATAAAACAGCAGCAGCTGGGACCTATCAGAGTGTCACCCATTTTTGATTGGGTTGACCTTTTCTATCTTATTCATTTAGGCCCTACTGGGGTTGAAAACATTCTGTTATGGGACCTAAAGTGCAACTGGTAAGGTCATCTCCATAAGGCTTCATCTTGGATTGAAATGGGAGAAAAAGGTCATGAATAAGTGAAGAAAACATGATTGATCCCTGGAATGAAGCTTGAAGAATACTTCATTTGTTATGGTGGAGGTGGTAGTCTGGTGGTGGGGAGATAGAAACGATATCGGACACTTAGATAATTTTGAATATCTTGTTAAAACACTTAGAAAGTAAAAAGTGGCAGAAAATCCTAACCAAGTGACATGCAATTTTAACAGATGTAACAACAACAGAATTGAGCAAAATGGTTGAGGTTATACAACAGATATCACAATCATGAGAAGGTAAAAAAAAATCATGAGAAGGTAATCTCCATTGGTGTGTGGTTTGACTTATATCACTGATTTAAAGAACAAACTGAAAAGCATTTTACTGTAGGTGTCCTGCTAACCTGTGAAGATGTTTTTTATGAAAGTGGTAAAGTTCCTATCACTGGAGGGATGACTTATAAGAGTTCTGAACTTCTACAAAGGCATCCTTGAACTTTGGTATCAGTAGCAGCAAGAGGACTGGGATAAACTTAATGGAGAGGAGCTCTGTTTTTGCAAGTGATACGATTTCTGATTGTTTGTAATGCTGTGACATGCCAGGCATATCTTAAGTGAGGAAGGGAAAGGTAAAGGTATGAATGAAGGGATGTAATGTCCAAAACTGAAAGAAAACATTGTAATGTTCACTATTGAGATATCTGTTAAACACCGATTTTTGTTGTTGTCAAGAATTAGTTAAAATATGAAAATAATATTTTCAATCACAATAATATGGACATCGATGATATACATCTCCCTTTTTCTCCAAAGGCAGATGTCACACATGTCTCAAAACTGGAAAACTGGCCAGTAAGTTTGGAAACAGAAAGGACGGCATGATTATAAATAATGTTAAGTTTATGATCCCTCCCTTTTAAAAAAGGCAAGGTTAAAATGCCTTGTTTACAAGATAAATGATTCTGCCTAAATATTGATATCAAAACTGCTGAATATTGAGCTGCTTTTAACTATCAAGTAATTCAGTTTCTCTTCCTGTTACTCTTTTGAATCTCAGGTTGCCAGGTGTGGAATAAGCACCCAGACCACCAAAACACTAGCCATTTTGCTATCTTTATCATGGATGATGTCCGAGAAAAAAAATCTATCTATCTATCTATCTATCTATCTATCTATCTATCTATCTATCTATCTATCTATCTATTTATCCTAATTCCATCCATATAAGTCATTGACCCTGTATTCTGATGCCATCTCTAAACAATGTTGCCATCAGTGGTACTATATTTGTTATACTGATACGGAAAGATTGTGTTGTCATAACACTGTACTGTGGCTACTGTAGAAGAATGCAGAATTCTTGAGGAACAAAATATACTGATCTATACAAATATCTTTAACATCAAACAAAAAATGTCTCACTCTACAGCAAATCTACATTTTGCATATATAGCTTTATTGCATTTTATCACAACATTTGTGCTATATTTAAATTAAAAGAAACAATAGACTAGCTAGCAGTTTCTTTAGCATACGCAATGCATACAGAACTATTTAATGTTTACAGAACTATTTAATGTTTCAGTAAGGCAAGAAAGGGTACATTTACCTTGAAAGTGAGGTCACCATCCCTGTTCTTTGCTGATAGTATAACATTCTGCTCAACATGTGCAGAGTTTTGTCTCATAGGTTCATAGGTTCATAGATTAGTACTAGGCTAACTGCCCTTGTGAGCCATTTTAAGCCTAGCCAATTATCCCCCTGTGAGATTCAAACCCTGTACCTTGTGTTTGTAAGGCAAACACCTTAACCATTAGGCCACCCTCCCAACCCCGAACTTCTCAGAACTTCTGAGCATGCTTTTATGTTTGCAGTTCTGTTAAACTGTAAAATACCATCTTACAGAAGTGCCAACATAGGTATATAATGATTCCTCAAAGGTACCAGAGGAAAAATCTACTGGCAAAAAGTATATATATATATATATATATATATATATATATATATATATATATATATATATATATTTAAACACCTTTATTGAATTATCACTTGTGACATAGGCAAATTTACATTTATACAAAAGTAATCAAACTGTATTAAAGTAACATTAACAAAAGTTATACTTCATGTATATTGCTATATATCTATAACCTAACCAACATTACATAAATTATTCAATTCCTGCCCCCCCCCCCATTTTTTTATACAAGAAACATATTAGTAAGGGAATACAAAGGAAGAGCTTTCTTTCTAGTAAGGTGTAGGACGGGCTTACCTCTCAACCTTTTAGTTGAAGAATCAGGGACATAGTCAAAAATAAAGGGTGATAAAGGATGAAAATCAGGGACAATTTTTAAACATTACTCTTATCTACTCGGAAGTTTAGTACAACAACAGGATTTTTGTTTACAGATATTTTCTGAAGAATAAGAAGCTTGGAACTCTAATATTTAGAATTATGTAGTGACTATAAATCCCTATGATTTTCCAGAAAATCACAAATTTTGCAAGGGAACAAAACCAACATCTGATGCAAAATCAGAGACATTCTGTGAAATCAGGGACATCTGAGACGTACAAGGTATACAATGGAGCAAACAAATTATGCTTTTACATGGGACTGATACTAGTTGGCTTGCTTACTGTATTCATCCTCTCAAAGCAGATAGTTGTCAGGAGCTCTCTTAATTACAAATATTGCATTTAAACAACTGTGAAAAGCAACTACAGAGCAACTGAATAAATATGGTACAAACAAGAAGGAAGCATTATGTGCTATATATTGGACTAAATTTAATTTGAATATTCATGCTTTTAACAAGTGTCTGAATATTAATTTCTTCAAGACTAGTGACATACAGCTTTCAAAGCATCTTTGTTCTTTTCTACCACTGTTCAAAGGTCATGCAGTGCTTGTTGAGCTTCCAGGTTACGTCTAATTTGTAATCAGTTTTCATCCAAAAAAACAGTACATATCCGCTAGTGCTTTGGCACCAGGTGCACCACTGTTTTCATACTTTTCCAGTGTGATCTGTGAATGAAAAAGGTTATGCGTTATTAAGAGTTTCATTACATGAGTAAACGCACACACACACACACACACACACACACACACACACACACACACACACACACACACACACACACACACACGCATTCACTGATGCAGTTCTTGTAATCTGTACATTACTAAATATTTATAGCCTCTCCATTTGTAGAAGCCTTACAAAATTTTAACACAATATAACATTTTCAGGTTATTAACATATGAAAATTGCTGATGACATCTCTTTTGAAGTAGTCATTTTATTGCAGCATTGCAGACATTGTGATATGAATAGTTTGCCTGTTAAAACAGGTGTGTCCCACTGCAAATATGGTACAAACTGTCCATCTACACATCTCACTGTCTCCCTCTGTTTTTAGATTATGCCCTCTGAGGTTTATGTTGAAAGCATCCATGACTTTTGGTAAAAAAGGAAAACATATCAATTCAATTTTAACAACTTTTGTTACCCAGGTAGGTGGGCTAGTCCATAATGGATCCCTTTCAGTTGTGACATGAAGTTTTCTATTTTTTAAACACCTTCATTAAATTACCACTTGTGACATAGGCAAACTTTCATTTATACAGAAGCAAATAAACCATATTAACAAGTTGATGTTTACAAACATTATACATTGCATATATTCTTCCATACAATATAATCAATCTAACATTACATACATTGATCAGTTTCTGCACTCTTTTAAACCACATTCCTCCTCCAAAACATTATTTTGCATGTATTGTTCTCACAATTTCCATTTTTTCCATGCAATTTACTCCTACCCTTTTCTAAAGATCCCACTTCCAGTTCTTTTATCTGTTACAATATTCACTACTTCAAATATGGTTGGTTTAGACTTTGATTTCCATTTTCTAGTAATCTGTTTTTTGTCAGCTACCAGAATTAAACTTAACAAGATCTCACTATTAGGCAATTCAGGTCCTGTATCCCAGCTCAAAAAAGTAATTCCCTTAGTTACACTCATTCGCTTGCTCAGTATTTCTGACAAGAGTACTCTCTGGGAAATTTTAAAGTCTGCCATCTCATTGCAGTCCCACAACATATGATCCCATTTACCTCTTTCTTCCCCATCACACCACCAATATTTGTTGTCTACCTGAGGAAAATGTCTTTGCAGTCTGCTTGGGGTATAAAATACCTATGCAACACTTCCAAGCAAAAATCATAAATATTCTACAGTTTTGTTGCATATTTGGGAGCATTCATATGTTCTGTCATTGTTTATTTGTGAATTACTTATCTAATCTCTCTTCCCAATCTTTTCTAACCTCCTCTGATTGATTCCTACAGTTATCATGCAATATTTTATATCCCCTACTAATTATTCCTTTTTTACAGCAGCTTCTGTTCCAGATTCTACTAAAAACTCTTATCAGTGCAGGTGTTTCACTTAGGATTCTCCTATCCCTTTCTCTTTGCCTATATACTCTGATATCGATCCGCAAAACAACAATCAAGAAAACCAAAATAAGCTTGGTATGCTCTGGGGAGTAACGCTTTCTCTCCAACTCCTCTGCAACTTTTTTGTCTCATTGTTTGACAATGACAATTTTATATTTTTACTATACCTGTTTCATATGAATTCATACTTGTATTTTTATTTGAAATTTTTTTTGTAACCCTCTTATTGTGTGTAGTGTGTGTTTTTGTTTTTTTTTCTCCCCGGGCCTCCACTGAAAATGGGCACTTTCTGGCCCAGTGGACTTCCCCGGTAATCAAACTGAAATAAATAAATAAATAATAAATACATAAATAATATCGATCCCTGATAATAAAGGCAGTCTCTAGCCTATAGTCCACATGTCTTCTTGACCTCTTCCTATTCTATTACCTTTCCTTCTCTAATTATTTTCTCACAATACCTTGGTTCCTTTTTCAGTTCCTCCAGTAAATTCCAGCCTGTCTTGCCTATTCTTTGCATCCCTAGTTGCAGTCATTCCTGTCGGCAGAATCTCCTTTCTCCATTCCCGTGTTTGCTTAGTTTTTAGACTACTTTCTTCTGCTTAATGAATATAATCTATATGACTGTTGTTACTCTCCTTATGGATCTGCATCCAAAATCCCACTCTCTCCTTATTTTTTGAATTTCACCCTGCTTCATCATCACCCCTTTCCACTTTGAATTATAGCTTCCTACTTGTGTTATGCATAACAGCCTTAACTGTGTAATCCTAAACCATCTTGTTCTATTGGAAGGATCAGCTTATCCCACTTGACCTTTGCCCCCTTCCCCTCCCATATAAATTCCTTTAACTCTTTACTAATTACTATCCACAACTTCTCCTGTGGTTGATAAAACCTGTATATAAAACTAAAGGGACTAAAACATTTACATTAATCTTAAGGTAGAAAGTACAGTGATTCATAACCTTAAGCACAACCTAAATCATGTAAGCTGATGAACTGGTAATAGTAAGCATGATTGACAGATAAATGTATAAGTTATCCAAGGAATGATCACCGGAAGGTATCAATGTGATATGTGTACTGCAGTTTAATCAAAGGCAATGTAACCTACATTTAGAGAGACAATTAAAACCATGATATACACCATATAATATGTTTATTATTTTACAGGACCAAACAGTACAATAGTTTATTTTCTTTTCTTTTTTTAAGAGCTCTTTTTCACTCTCTCATAGAGAGGTGACCATCACGGTATCGCTCCTTGATTGATGGGTCTTCTGAACACACCTACCTCTCTCAGATCCCCAGACTTGCTCTAACCAGCATTCAGGGCTGACAAGGAGATTGAGGTGTCCTGGGGCAGTATCATTCTGCTGCTGAGGGAGTGTTTTATCTTATATCCCCCACATCCATTAACACCCTGATTGTGGTTTATGTAATGGGCATCTGTGCTCGACTACCTCTGACTTTCAAAAGGGGCTGACACCAGCAGGATACACTCTCCATACAGGAAGCACTGCACAGTTGTTTCCTTGATTTCCACCAGGAAAATCAAAAAATGCAAGTGGTACCCAATTGTGCACACCTCCCTACCCACCAAGGATAGGCATCTCCTTTATTTCTACCTAATCACCTAGTCAATAATCAGAGCTTTATCCCTCTATGCCACTAGCCCAGGCAGAGAGTTTCAAATAGTATTTGCTATTATTGTGGCAATTTAATTATGTGAAGCAGAGCACATTATTTCATACAACCACTTTTGTCCTTTCTCTTAATAGTATAGTAGCAGTAGAGAAAAAACATAAAAAAAAACAAACAAACAATAGTGTAATAGATAAATGCAGTATTAGGAAAATATCATCAATAATTTGGCTTGACAAGGACTGATAAAAATAGATGGTGACAATTTCAGCATCCTATGGACTTGACACACTAAGGGTGAAGTAGAACTGTTGGGCAAGTGAGAACTCATCTGTGCACAGAGGGAGGGGCAATGTGCGCCATGTGATTGTGATGTCAAGTGTGTTTTAAGGAGGTATTTCTAATAACTAATTTAGCTGGCAAAACAATGCATATTTGAGAAGTGAGGGCTCTCTACACATGGAACATCATCTATGGATGGTTCAGAAAAGGTGGATAGTAAGTGATAGAAACCAGTGTTGACCTGGACTGCAAGGATGTGATTCTCTGTAAAGGATACCAGAGATGGGAGTGAATAATCCTGGAAGAAACGTGTATTACTTAATAGCTGTGTGCTGGACTGGTGCACAATGACGGCATAGTGAGCCAGTTGTGAGTTGTACAAATAGGCTGACAGAGATGCTTATGTTTAGGAATATTGCACATGCTACAACAGTGTAAACTAGCATGCACTAGTTAGTGGTGGTAAATAGTGCTAACCCTTTCTTTTAATCAACTTATCCCTGACTAATGGTAATTTTATATCTTTTTCAGTAATGTTCTGTGATATAAATGTTGATTTACTGAACAGGTACGTATGATGTACGCCAGCACATTGATATCAGTACACATTAATATGCTACTATGTATTTCCACAGTAGAAAGATGTTGTGAGATTGGCAAGTGCTATAAAGATTATGGGAAACAGAAATAATCTGAAAATAAATATATAGGATATGGAGCACAAGTTTCGATGGGGTTCTTTCAGAAAGACAATTCATATTGTGTAAAAGAGTGCAGATTGTCAATATGAAGGGAATAAATGCATAATCACATGGGCTGTGGTTAGCGTTTAATAATGTGCAAAGAAATGTTAAAGAAGAAGCTTGTTTAGTTTAATGTTGGATGAGTGTCCAGTTGTGTTATGGTAATAAAGGTCTTCTAGGAAGCTTATTGATCAGCCACATAGGTATCATTTAGACAATGGGATAGATATGACATGAGAAGGAAGAAAATATTTCTAGGGAATTCAGTGTGCATACTGCACAAAAGAGGTAGCCGATAACAATATATTCAGGAAAATCAGAATGATCTGGGAATATAAATGGCATATGATACGGCTGCCAGGAAGGTGCTACATGAAGAGGATGGCGCAGAGCAAGACTGAAAACACTGTCAAGGATGATAAGAAATTGCACAGGAGAAAGATAAAAAGGTTACGAATTAGGCAGAAAAAGGATGGGCACAAAGTAAAATTCACACATGACTATTGCTTTTTGTGAAAGGATACAATGTATCTCTGTCACAATGTACCGAGGATCACAAAAGAAAACAATTGTGCAAAGACAATAAACATGCAGTTGAAATGGAAAGAATGGAGACTGTTACAAGAAAAATAAACATTGAGTGCTGCAGAGAAAGAAAGTGAGTAAAATCTGTGTAGAACACAATAGAGAATAATCGGTCATACAACTTAAGTAGATATGGTGTAATACAAGTAAAGTAGATAAGGACTGTATGAAAAACGGAACAGCTGTGAAGGCATATGTTTAGAATTCAAATAGCAAAAATCAAGAAGGTAAATGAATGAAATAATATAATTTCAGGCATCATCACTGGAAAGAAATACTGACACAGTAATGTTAGTGGAAACTTGATGGAAAGAGAGCCTGAGATAAATTAATTAAGGACAGCGCAGTATTCCCATTTGCTGAGGATAGAGGTGTGGTACAACAGAGTTCGCCGTAAGACAGGAGCTCATATGGGTATTGGTGAAGGAACTTGGGAGAAGATGAAAGGGTTGGATGATGAATAAACGTGTTCTAAGGGCCGACATAAAAATGGATAAACTTGGTGGTTTGTGTTACTTTATATAATGTGTCAAATCTAAAGACTGAGAATGATGATGAGTGAATAGAGTAGGCATGTAGCTTCTAGGTTCATAGGTTAAGTACTAGGCTAGCTGCCCTTGTGGATGATTTTAAGCCTAGCCAATTTCTCTTTGTGAGAATCAAACCCTGTACCTCTTATTTATTTATTTATTTATTTACATTTGTTTACCGGGAGTGTCCGACTGGACCTATAATTGCCCTTTTTCAGCAGAAGCCTGGGGAGAAAAGCTCCACAAATACAAAACTGAAGTAAGTACAAAAGGCACTTAGAAAAAACATTCAGTATATAAAAAAATATGAAATAAACATATATAGTATAAAATGTAAGAGATGCATAATGTGTGCAATACAAAATACATACATATTCGAGATATGTACAGAGAATTAAGGAAAGTTTAAAGTACTAGAAGTGACATGGATGAAAATGTAGTCAAGGTAAAATACAGTAAACAGACTTGTGAGGCAAGCTGAAAGGAGAAGAACAAGAGAAAGCAGTGGAACTGACAGGCAGCGAGAGAGAGACAATAGAAGAAAGTAGTGAGGGAGAAAAGCTGTAGAAATCAGGGAAGGAGAAGCTAGGAAAGGAATGAAAGGAGAGAGCTAGCAGAAGGAGGAGAGAGCTAGTCACGGGTGTGCTAGGATTTATTAATCAGGTTTTGTTCATGAGCAAAGCCATGAGTCATTGAAGTGTTCCCTTACTAGTTGTTTGAATTTTGAAGTATTGTTGGTGTTTAGTATATTTTGGGCATTGCATTCCAAGTTTTCGCAACTTTATTTGCGTATAGGGAATCTCCATAACTATTATTAGATTTACAGCCTTTCAAGAGAAGTTTATTAGAGGACCTTAGGGTTCTACTGCAAGAACAGGGTTGAACTCGATTACTAATAGAAGGGCAGTTTTCAGGTGGAACACAGTGGAATGAGCCAATACAAGTTGGTTAAAGGTTAATAGGCTGGGAAGTTCCAGCCAGCTGAGTTGATGTAGAATATTACAGTGATGAGTCCTTGCAGGTTGGTTGGAGGCAAATCTGACTACTTTATAGTAATAGGATTCTAGTTTAGTTAAGTCACACTTTCTTAAGTTAGTGAAGATAGGTGAAGCATATAAGAGGGTAGATAAAAGCTGGATTCTACTAATGGCAAGTCTGGTGGAGTTAGAAGGGCTTTCTTCTGTACAATGAGCCAAGGTTGAAGTGTATTTTTTTGATGGCAAGGGCTAGGTGTTTATCGAATTTCAGGTAATTTTAAATGGTGACTCTGAGTAGCTTAGCTTGATTGACTTGCTCAACAGTGTTGTTAGATGAATAAATGGTAAAAGAAGTAGAATCTATAGACTTTTTGCTGTTGAAGAAGAGTATAAGTTTTGTTTTGGAAGGGTTTAGAATCAGTTGTGAGTTGTTAAGGATTTTTTCTATGTCTAGGAAGGATTGCTGGGTTTTGTTGAGTAATGTAGGTAGTGAAGGAGCTGAGCCTATAAGTGAGGAGTCATCCCCATATTGAATAAGTGTAGCATGCCGAGTGTCTTACCTCAAAGACAAGAGGTACTTGCTTGTGAGGTGCTTACTTGAATGGCAAGTACCTCTTGTCTTTGAGGTAAGCACCTTAAACATTATACCAACTCTCAAAAGATGAGAAGAAAAGGTCTATATTCAGTCATCCAATGAGAAATCCATCGAAGCTTTGTTCATTGAACTTAAAACATCGAACGTTCACTTCAGCGAACGTTTAATCATCGAATATTTTACCCAGGGAAAAGAGACAGTGGACCAACATGCATACCAAAACACATTCCGCAGTATATCAAACCCACTCAGGTTGGGGGGTTGTTCACCCCCTCCCCGCTTATATATACCAATGCACTACAGTGGGGAAAAGGACAAACTTTCTAATGCTGGCCAACCAACTCCATTCCCAGGGTAAAATATTCGATGATTGAACTTCTCTAAAGTGAACATTCAATGTTTTAAGTTCGATGAACAGAAGTTCAATGCATTTCTCATCTGGTGACTGAACATAGACCTAAGATGAAAGCTATCTCTTTGTCATGGAGGGATGAAGCCTTGACTACGGAGCAAAGTTCATTTAACAGACCTGACCCCTAAGGAGTCATCTTCAAAGGCTGGGAATGAGCAGCAAGTTTATTGGACTGTGTTTACCTGGGATAGGAATGTAGTTATGGTTACATTTCGGGGTGGAGGCTAGGGTCTTTAGCCCTACCATGATTGGGGAATGCAATGGCCATTTGTCCATGGTGGAAATGTGATAGGGTGATATGTATGAACCACCTGCACTATTGATACTGCATGTCAAATATGGGAGCGTGGCTGTAGGAAGGGAAAACTAATAAATATTTTAAAAAATTAATGGAAAGTGATGGAGGAAGAGTATTTGATCAAAGATGATTGCAGTTTCTACGTCCAGTAATAGAAAAGGATCCTTTTGTAGTCATTGGTGGAAGAGAGTTTGACAAAAAGGTGATAATACATTCAATGAAAGTACAATTCTAATCATTGTTTGGATCATCTACGGTATAAAGTCTCTGTGACAGAACAGGGCATGAGAGTGACTTTAGGGTTTAAATTGCTCAGTTGCATAAGACACAGCTGCCTTGTAATATCACACTAAATAACTGGGTCAAAGGTAAGCTGTTGAATTTAGTTCTGTCTTGGTGACAAAATTCACCATATCTTTAGTGCAGGAGTCTGCATTCCCTAAGTCCCTTTCCTCAATATAAGCAACCATTTAAGGTTTTAACGATGACTCCTATTTCTTTCAGTAATAGCACAATTTGGCCATCTGGCATGTGTTCAGAGATTGTAATTCTAGGAGCTTTAGATTACATGTTTTTATTTAACAGGGCTCAGAATCAGAAGGTTGAATAAGCACTGATATATGGAGTTATAATGGTGTGCCAGAAATTGCACAGTGATCAGTGCTGCCTTCTCTCAACTTGTGGGTCAAGAGCCAGTCTTGGACTCTGGTTGCTGTCTATGTGGAGTTTTCTTTGGGTACTCCAGTTAAAAATCATGCTGGTTAGATTGTTTAACTGCTCAAAAAGATATCTCCAAGTTTATGGTGTGAGCACTCTTCCTTTGGCCATCTGTGCAAAAGGGCCTTTGGTTTAATGGGTTCTAATCAGTCAACAAAATGAAATGAAATAAAAAATACATTCATAGATAAACAGTAGAATAAATCTTACATAATTTCTGGCAAATGTTCAGGAAACATTAGAAGGCTGGATATTTCTGAAATGGATAGAACAGCTTTGCCATGCAATTAAAAAGTACTGCTATGTTAATGACAATAGGATAAATAAATAAAAGAAGGGAAACATGAATAGGAACTGAGTGTGTTTCAGAGGTGAAAATATAGTAAAAATAGAATTTTGTGAGACTATCACAAAATAATTATATAGAGAGATGAAAATTGATTTGGCACTCTGGACTTTGAGATGACAAGAATAATACGTACAGGTACAAGGAAAATGCTGGAAGCATCCAAATTTTACTTTGCCTCTGTGCTTAAGAATAAAGAAAGAGGAATACCTTCTTGTGGAGAAGGTGAATTTGCTGTGGGGAAGGTGGTGTAGACAGATGATTGCCAAGGGACAGATTAGAAGGGTGAAGCGTAATATTTTTTAAGCACCTGCTGGTTTACTATAACACACTAGGTGTTGGTATAACAGTTAATGTGTTTACCTTAGAGTCACAAGGTACAGAGTTTGATTCTTACCTTTGAAAGAAAAATTGGCTAGGCTTAAAATGGCCTTCAAGGGCAGTTAGCCTAGTGCTTACCTATGCTAGGGTGCTGGGAGGTACATAGTGAAATCTGTTTCAGTTTTCTTGCAAACTGGGGAGTTAAACTATTGACAACATACGTTATTTGAAGCTGCATGGATGAGTATTTTGGGAACAAAGGAAACTTGTCACAAAAGATGGGGAGAAGTGCTGTTTGCACAGTGGCAGGTAGCATCACAGTGGCTAGTGGCACAGACAGGTTCAACAAGCGCAAGTCAAACAGGCTGGTTTTAGGATGCAGATTAGATGTGATGCATAATTTTCTCTTCTTTGTAGAGGACATCTACCATCACGTCCATTTTGCTTTCTCAGAGCAAAATTACTCAGCAAAAAAAAAAAAGCCAGAAATTGACAGCCTGAGTACAAAAACTCTAAAAACAATTGTACTTAAGCCATACAGTTTTCAATCACACGCACTGAGACACATGCAATGAGAAATATAAAAAAAAATATTTGTAGAGGGCAATCTCTCTGCACCCACATATTCTTATTCTGAAGTCATAACACTCCCTGGAGAAATAGAGAAAGAAAAAACTTTCTATTTCTTTCACTGAGAGATTGCAAGAATTATGTACTATATTTTCTTGGTAGCTTATTTTATAATTTTTTTTGCTCCAGCGTTCAGAGTTTTCTTACTGTATGCATTTTAAAATAATCCCACTTAGGCAAGGGATGGTCAGAAAAGTTCCTCTGCTCATTTACCTGATAAACAAATGTAAAAAATAAATCAGTAGATTGCTCAATCAGTTAGTCAATAAGTTAATTTTATTTATTTTATTTTGCTTTTGTTTACTGGGTTTAACTGACTGGATTTAGTCAAAAAAACATTTTCAGCAGAGACCTGGGGAGAAAAGCTCCAACATAAACAGACATTCCCTAGTATACATGAACAGACATTAAATAATATATATAATTACACATACATTTGATAATTGATGTTGAACATTGAGTATTTCAAGACACGTATTTGTGGGTTTGTCATAATTCAAATAACAGATCATGCAATTAGTGCTTAGAAATACAAAAAATGGGGGTGAGAGAAGGGAAGTAGGTAGGACAGAAAATGTTAATTTTGTAGTTAATAGATAATTTAGAGACAAAGTATATATATATATATATATATATATATATATATATATATATATATATACATATATATATAGTCTATCATAAGGTTTATATTAGAAGCATATAGGTGGAGTGAGCAGTGTCACAAAATAATATATATAGCTGGGAGATGCTAGCAAAACTATACAAGTATTGGTGAAGACTGGTTGTGGGGCATAGGAGTCTGAATGAAAATAAATGATATGACAACATGGCAAGCTAAAGATAACAGGGGCATTTATAATGGAGATGTACAGGAGCAGATCCATTGATTTGATATGTGAAGTTTTAGTTATGTTTTAAATAAGTTTGCATTCTGAATGGATTTCAGTTGATAGTATGATGTGGTTCCATAGTTTAGTTACACTTTGAATACAGAGAGTCACCTATAGTATTAGATGATTTGGTTATAGTGATTAGTGACTTTTCTCTAGAGTGCAAAATTATTTTGGGAAGTAGTATCATATTACTCAATCAAGAAAATATTAATAGATCAGATGCATACTGTGTAGCACCACCTCTTGGCCATTAATCAAAGAGCCTCAATCCTCACCACCGGCACCTGTGGGGAATGTTCAGTGAGAGGATAACAGGTACACACAGTCTCTCCAGATGCAGCTCTCTGCATCAAGCACATTTTCTCTTAAGAGTATACGGGGAACACATTCAGTCCAGGGCTGATTTCTCCGTCTTTATCCAGATCCCCCAGCAAGACTCCCCACTGGTACAGCTATAGAGTTGAGATCTCAGCTGAGTGTCTAAGCAAAGACCTCCAGTACCCTCTCTGTCCAACCAGGTCTTTGTGTCCCTGCCCAAGTAGCTGACACACACACTCTTGGAGATTTGATTTACACATACACACACACACACACACACACACACACACACACACACACACACACACACCTGGGAAAGGCTGGTACAGATTTACTAGCTATGCCCCCTTCTGCCCAGACTATATGTTAGTTACCACTGCCACCCAACACTCCTGACAGCTACCTTAAGGTCCTTACAAGGGTACCCAATATACTGAATGAAATTAATATTAATACAAATGGTAGTTTGACCAAGAGCAAGGCTATTAGGAGTGGCACACACAGTCTCACCAAATAAATATGCAAATACTCTCAAAACTTAAATATCTCTACAAAGATCAGTCACAACGAAAGGTTTAAATATATTTAATAATTAATAAAAGAACAAGAAAATACTAAGTATATATTCACAATGACATCAGAGTTCACAATCACAGGAAATAATTAAAATAACATTGAAGGACAGACTCAGACAAATAAAGAAAAACAATATCTAAACTAAGCTTCACTATATTCCTGATTGACTCTAAGAGTATAACTATTCCCTACTTACTTACTAGAGCAAGGCAGATGATGTGGTGAATGGTCCTTCTTGTTGTCAGGCCCAAGGCAATACAGAATGCTCTGTCTCACTAATAGACTTTTCAAAATAACATCTAAAATATTACTTCTGGGATAGCTTGCAGAATGACATCACTTCTGGTCATCTGACTTCTAGTTTCCATGCAAACCCCCATTGCTGTAAGCTGGAAGGATTTAGCACATACCTGTAAAAATGCACACACAAGGGCTTTTGATCAGATCTATGGCAGGTACTGGACGTCATACAACAATTTCATACCTCCACGCTTCCAGAGTAGTAATTAGTTCACCCCAAAGATAATATAGAAAGCTTCCTGGTACAGACTTTGTGTCTCTGGCTGCAGTGAAACCTGTATGCTAGCATCTTTATGGCCTAGCCCATAAAGTGATTTAATTTCAGATATATTTTAAAGTTTTCTGGACTGAGGTTAACCTTCCAATTTCCTCTGTTAAAACATATACATTTAAACAGTTAACATAATGCACATACATTGGTGTTCTCTCCAGTGGAGCACATTCTGGATATATTTCAGACACAAGCACTTTTCAACACAAACATCTGGACAAATCAGTTTGATATACACATGACATACAGTTCTAATACATTTGTAACACAAGCATCTTGTATAAATCAGTTTGATATTCACAAATGACATATAATTATTTACAAAATTCCAGCTAGCTGTGCTGGCAATACCTCCTATTGTCACACATGCCATCATCATGCATTTCTCTGAGCATATCATATGCATATCTCTCAAATGTCTGGAATTTTTCAGAATGTCCAGATTTAATGACTGTTCCTCATAAAATTTATGTTTTCTGAAAAATTCTTGAGGATTGATGTCGGTAAATAATGATATATTTGAATTTCAGACTTCATATCATTTAGAAAATGGATGCTAATTCATTTAGGAAAATGCATGCTAATTCAAAATATATCATTATATCCTCTTTCTAAGTTTATAACAGTGATATTTTGAGCCTTTGACCATGCCATTATTCTTGGCTTTTGTCCAGAATTTTTGCAGGTATGATCACACATCATAAACAGAAATATAAAACATGAATTTTCTTTTGTAAAGTGTAATATTCCACCCTAGGTCTTTATCAGATCAAATGGCATACAGTATTGCATTTACAAATTACACAGTAAATGGTCCACAAAAACATTTAAAGCACATTGCTGTAGCTTTGCTAGATCTATAAGTCTGCAGTACTTTATGCTGACACAATTCTGCACTGTACAATATTTTCATTCATTTTTTTTCTCTAAAAAAATGGTTACTAGTGTTTCTTGTGTGAAGGCTAGCACATAAAGATGTTAGAGGGTGCAAGCATCCAGATGTCAATCTTCTAAGCATTTCCATTCATGGATTTAAGCATTTTATAGAGGCAGTGCTAGTGAGTACAAATAGTACTGTCTCTTTACATGTAATGGTTCCTGGACTACTTCAACTACCCAGGTAACAAAGTCTTAAATAAATAATGAGAGCAAACTAAAGCTCAAAATAGGTAAAATAAATAAAAAAAGTTATAATAGTGATAAGGAAAACATGTGCTTATGTAAGTTGGGGCTTGGTATCAAATCAGCAGTCATACACTACACTCTGTACAAGCATTGTCACTACAGGCATGAGAAAGCATGTTGCAGAGCCATTAATCCATTATGTGGAGGTCATAACCATTTCATAAGGATGCTTAAAAGTCAAAATAAAGTTTTACACCACGATATGCATATGGTAGAGGCAAAGAAATTAAATAAAACTGAACTGTTTGGGGACACAGTTTAATTGCAAAATGCAAATGTTGTTACTCCAACATGGTAATGGGGCAATAGGAAACTGATGTAATATTCCCTTCCCAATATAGTTTGAATATAATTTTATATCATCTGTTTGTGGACAATATATTTATTTTATGGCAAAGTTCATCTGACCGTTTGTGTCAATTTATGGATTACATTGAATAGAGTTCCCCTTTTTTGTCCTTTATGTCCAAGAGCTCAGATAAGGAGATTGATTTTTTGGATGCTACGATTTGTAAAGATGGTGATGGTAATTTATATACTAAGTTATTTAGGAAGGAATGCTACAGATTTTCTTTGTTGCACAGATCTAGCATGCATCCACAACATGTTTTTAATAATGTAGTTAATGGTAAGTTTATACAAACTTCCAGGCTGGATGTTAAAGATAGATATTTTTCTGTGGATATTGTAGATCTGGGTAAGCATTTCAGGAATAGAGGTTACAAGGTCAAGAGATAGCCCGTGCCATACTTTGAGCCAGTGATGAACGTCAAAGTAGTGGGAGGCCCTATTTTTCATATAGAACTGAAAATGATAGACCTATAAGGGTGAGACGGGACAATATTTCTGTACCATTAGTATATAGTTCAGACTCTAGGGCTATAAAACAGATTATAACCAAGAACTGGAATATACTAAGTACTGACTCAAAGTTAGCCACTAACATATGCGAACACCCTAAGTTCTATTATAAAAACAATGCTTTAAGCTACTTTATTACCTTAAGGGGTGTGAACCCATTAACATGCCCAGGATGAGTTGTAAAATGGACACTAGAAAGTGTTATAAATGTGCATATTGTGCCTTCATTGATACTACAAATGAGTTTAAACATCCAGATACTGGTAAGGTAGTCCGGTTTGGGGTGCATGCAGATTGTAATAGTAAGAACTTAGTATATCTTGCTTATTGCATGCATTGTCGTGCATTTTATGTTGGTAAAACTAATAAAAAATTGAAGGAAAGAATATGTGATCATCTATATTGTACACATAGGGGACACAAATTTAGTGCTATAGCTAAGCACATATTGACACTAGGAGATGAACATCAGTTCAGATTTATGGCTATAGATGTTATATATATAAATGAATGTATGGGTGATTTGGTGAATGTAATTGAGGACTGTGAATTGAGATGGATATTTACACTTAGCAACATATATATTTATTGTAAGCGCTTTCACGAATCAATCGCTTCATCAGACAAGCAACATCAAATACAAAACACACATATATGTATATATATATATATATATATATATATATATATATATATATTTAAACAATTCAAAGAAAAAATGAAAAACAGCCAATAACAATGCAGAGTATGTCAATTAATTGCCAAGCAGCCCTAATGAGACTAGTTACACTCATCATTTATACAAAATTCAAATTCATACTTTGTGTTAGTTCACCTCATCTAGCAGGAAAAAATGAAGAGACCTTTAATTAAAACACTAGTCTCTAATGGCGACAATGTCCTACGAGATATATTTCAGATTAACTTCTCTTTTTCCCCCACATCTTCTTGCGGGACTGATGGCCTTTGTCCATGAACAAATGTTTCATTTTGCTTCTCCCTCGACTTATCGATTTGCTCCTTGGATGGCGAATGCTCCGCATATCGGAAGGGTGAGACACATAATTTTAAGTTTTTTAGTTACACGCGGTAGTGGTGCTGCGATAGCATTGTTGGCTCACAGTAAGACGCTGTCTGGTTCGATTCTCAGCTAGAGCGTCTTCTGCGTGGAGACATGCCTGAATAGGCATACCTTCGATGAAGGTTGTGTGTCAGGGCTGGCAACTCGGCATGTAAAAATCAACTGCCAATCATTAGCGGACTGGAGTTCCGCTGTGGCGACTCCTAACCGGGAAAAAGCCGAAAGACACATACATACAGTTACAGAGGTGATGTATGCAGGCATACATTTAGGTGATATTGTTAATGATATGGAGAATAATGGATTAAAATGGATTTTAAGATTAAAATCACATGCAGGCAAGGGGCTTAATTATAATCTTTCTCTGAAGTCTGTGTTAAAGCAACTCAGGCTAAGGCAGAAATCAATTTCGTATAAATGATGAGTATAACTAGTCTCATTAGGGTTGCTTGGCAATTAATTAACATGCTCCACATTTTCATTGCTGTTTTAAAATTTTTCCTTGAATTGTTTTAATATATACTGTATGTATGCTTTGTATTTGATGTTGGTTGTCTGATGAAGCAATTGATTTGCAAAAGTGCTTACAATAAATACATACATGCATGCATACAAATATTTCAAGCACAGGCATTAATGCCCTTCTAGCTTGCTAATACATCAAAACACTTGTACCCATAATAAGTATCCAGGCTGTTATTAAAAATATCTAAACTAGTGCTTGCTTTAATGTAAGTTGGTAGTCTGTCCCATGCATCAGCTACTCTGTCAGAGAACCAATTAGTACACTTCTCTTTCCTATAGAATCTTCTACATAGGTTTTCTGATGATTCTCTAGTACTTTTCTTTTTTTTACTCAAAAGATTTTTATTTCAGGGAATGATATATAATTTCATAACATTTTATAAGTGACATTCTAAATAACTATATACAATATATACATCAGTCTGACATCAATAATAGTTACAGGTGAAAGCAAATAGTGTATAAATATAACAGTCTGCTTGTCAGAGGATGACCGTTCATTGGTGTAAAGTATCAATCAATGACAAAACCTTTTCCATGGATTCTTAACCAATGCTCTTGGAAAATTCCTTAGTTTCTTAATTTTCATCTCCAACAAAACTGAGCTCTTGGTGGTGCAGCGGTTAGTGTTGCCGTCTCACAGCAAGAGGTTCTCCAGTTCGATCCTCAGCTGGGGTGCCTTCTGTGTGGAGTCTGCATGTCCTCCCTGTGGTCACGTGGGTTTCCTCTGGGTGCTCCGGTTTCCTCCCACATCTCAAAAGACATGCTGTAGGTGGAGTAGACACTCTAAATTGGCCCTAGGTGTGTATGTGTGTGCCTTCTGTGGAAGGTTGGGCGTCGGGCTGGCAACTCGACACCGTAAAACTCCACCGCCAATCACGAGCGGATGGGTGATCCGCTGTGGCGACCCCTAACTGTGAAAAGCCTAAAGAAGAAGAAGAAGATCAAAACTGAGCTCTTCAATAATGTGTAAGAATCTTCCAAATTTGGTATTATGTTTGAGTTCCATCTTCTGGTTATACATTTTCTTGAGATTGCAAGTATTGTCCATAAGAGATACATATTTGTTTTATTCAGATGTGGACCTTCATTCACATTCAAAAGGATCAGTGTTTTAGATAAAATGAAGGAATCATTAAACAAAGCCTGCAATAGTTTATTAATTCCATCCAATACATTTTGATTTTAGTACAATCATAACAAATATGATTCCAATCTGCTCTATGTGACTGTTCACATCTCCAGCATATTCTATTGTGGATGAACCGAACTTGGTAATTTTATCTAGGGTTAAAAAAGCTCTGTGTATATATTTCCAGTTAAAGATTTTCCAATATTGTGTTTAGGAAGTGTTTTTAACTGATAAAATATTTACTTTTATTTCTTCATTCAGTTGTAGTGAATGGCCTTTCAAAATATATTTCCAATAAGAGGCTTTAGGTGTAGTTTTATAGTATATTAGTTCTTTATATAGGAAGGATATACTATTTTCTTTATTATGGTCATTATATATAATTTCATATAAGTGGTTTATGAATTTTAGCATAGCTTTACAAGAAGAACTATTAATTATTCTACATAAATCTTGGGAATACATTAAAATGCACTGTAGAGTCAACCAATCATGTGATTGGATTTTATAAGTTGTTTTTATCTCTTGAATATCTAAAACATTTAACTCTTTTATGCATTGTATCCAACAGAAAATTTTGTTTTGTTCCCAAGAAGTGATTATTTCTCTATATATTTTTTGAGGATAATCCCTTGTTATGGTGAAAGGTATTAGAAGATCAATCAAAAGTTTCAGGTCCATATTAGCATTTATAAGTTTCCTAAATTAATTAATGTAGTGATTAATCAGATATGCTTTAGTAGGTTTTGCTATATTATATTGCATGCATGTCCTTATTAGATACCGAGGTTTATTAGCTTTATATAATATTGGAAGCTTATTTTAAAAAGTAAACTCATTTACTGATATGGCAGTTAGTAGTTCTTTCCAACTGGCCAAATGATTGGGATTTATCCAGTCTATAATAGTTTTGGATATGGATGCCTTTATATATGTGTCTATATCTGGAAAGTTTAATCCTCCTAGTTTCCATGGTCTAATATGATGTGCTTTTTCTCTTAGGGAACCATGTAAATTTAAAAAAAGCTGAATTAATTTCTTTGAAAACACATCTATTGGGAAGCAGTCGAATAGCTGTAGCTACATACAGAATCTTGAGTAGTAAAGCCATTTTTATTAATTGAAGTCTGTCTTCAAAAGTTAATAATATTTTATTCCATCTATCAATACAAATTATCATTGTGTTAATGATATTGTTATAGTTTACTGATGTCATCTCATTTGGATCTTTACATAAGACTATTTCTAAGTACTTTAGAGTGGACACATGTTTCCCTATAATATGTTTTTCTGTAACCTGTACTTCTTTCTTTTTAAGAATAAAAATTTAGATTTTGACTTATTGAAGTGAAGACCTGAGATCATGTAAAATTTCTCAATCACTACTTCTAACTAACCCAATGACTCTTTAGAATTAATTAATGTTAATAATATTTCATCTGCAAAAAGCATTATTTTTAGAATTATATTGATTGTAAACATCCACCCCTTTTATTTTAGGTTATGGCATATTGTTTCTGCAAATACTTCAATGGATAGAGCAAAAAGAATGGGTGACATAGGCAGCCTTGTTTAGTGCCTTTTGTTATATGAATAGATTCTGATGTGAATGGGCCTAATTTAACATAGGCTAAATTGTTTATATATATGTTTTCTAGTAAGTGAATGAAACAAGGTGGGAAGTTAAATAGTGATAGTATTCTAAACAGATAATCCCAATTTGGAGAGTCAAAAGCTTTCTCTACGTCTAAACCTATTATAAGTGTCTCTTTATTTTCTTTATTTATGTAATCTATTAGAGTAAGTATCCTCTTGATATTATAGTGTGTGTGTGCATGTGTGTGTGTGTGTGTGTGTGTGTGTGTGTGTGTGTGTGTGTGTGTGTGTGTGTCTATTGAATATAAATCCTGTTTGGTCATTGTTGATTGTTATAGATAAGGGTATTTTAATTCTATTAGCTAAAATTGACATGAATATCTTGTAATCATTATTCAGTAGTGATATGGGTCTATATGAGGTGCATAGATTTGATGTTTTATCCGCTTTTAGAATCAGAGTAATTAAAGAGTATTTCCAAGAGGGTGGAATTATTGCATTTGTTTGAACTTCTATTGAAGTTTTATGGAGTAGGGAGGTTATCACTGTGGGGAAAAGTTTATATAATTCCATAGTGATACCATCTATTCCTGGTGCTTTGTTCGTCTTGCCTTCTTTAATTTTATCAATAATTTCTCTATAGGATATAGGCTTTTGTAAGTCTGATTTTAATTCTTCTGGTATCTTTTTAATATTAGTAAAATTAATAACTGTTTAGTTGGTCAATATGGAAATTCTCTTTTTTAAATTGTTCCATGTAGTGATATCTGAATGCATCAAGAACATCTCCTATATCTGATACTTTTTCTTCCTTTAATTTCATAATAAATGTTGTTAATATTATTGGATTTGGCTTGTATTTTGAATCTTGTGGATAGGTTATGTAGATATTTGGGAAAGGTGGCTAAGGAGTTTACTTTTAATTTTTCTAATGCTAAACTAATTTTATGTGTTAATATTTCATTATATTTATTATTTAACTCCTCTATTTTCTTTCTGATTTGTGGGAAGTCTTGATTTTTGTTATTTTTAATTGACATGAGTTTGGATTGTGCATCTAATAATTCTTTATCGCATTCTTTTATTTTATTTTTGTACCAAGTTAGTGTTTTACCAAGTATATGAGCTTTTAATGAGTCCTATATCATTATTTTATTGATTTCTGTTGTATAATTAGTATCTAGGAAAAACTGTAATTCTGATAACAGCCAAGGTTTAAATTCTTTAACTTTTGTTATATATGGTAGAATTCTAGATGATAAGATTAAAGGTTTGACGTCAGCTTGGACTTTTAAAATCAAAGAATCATGGTCTGAAAAAGGGCATGGAGTAATTGAGAAGTTAGTGATTTTTAAATGTAGGTCTTGGACAATTAATATTTTGTCTATTCTAGTTTGAGTGCCGTATCTGTGGTCTTGATGGGAAAACAATAGAGATTTATCATCTTTCAAATTAAATGTGTCTAGTAAATGAAATGAATCAATCCATTTTTTTAAATATTTGGAGATGGAGAAAGTCCTAATAGGTCTCTTATTAGTGGTTTCAGATGAATCAAGAATGCAGTTGAACTCTCCTCCTATTATTAGATTACCTTTATGGCTATTAGAGATAAAATCTAAGTGTTTTTGATTGTTCATATTCCATACCAGGGAACCAGTATAGATTTACCAATGTCCATATTCTGTTTTTAAATCTGACTTCTACCATAGCCATAAGACCTTCTTTGTCTTCATATTTCAAGTTGGTTTTTGGCATTATAATATTCTTTTTACATAACATTGTTACACCTTTAGTCTTTGTGTTGTGGGTAGACTGAGCTAAGATTAAATAATCTTTAGGATTCCATGAATAACTATCATTTGTTTTGAAATGTGTCTCTTGAAGATAAACTACTTGTGCTTTGTTTAATGTTAAGTATTTCAACAAATTAGATCTTTTAGTTGGGTTATTTAAACCACTGGTATTCAAGGATAATAAGGTTAAATCCATATCAGTTTATTTCTCAAAATTATGAGTCTTTTTGGGTCTATATTATAAGCATGAACATTTACTTACCCGAATACTTAAACGCCAACACATATTCTGCGAACCGCAAATACACTGAACGCCCTAAACTGCAAAATTCAAAAAGTCGAACCGTCATAGTTGTCCCATCCCAACGCCCGCTACATACTACCTACACAAACAAACTAAATAAACCACATACATATACTAACCAAAACCCTACTTCTAACCCTAAACTAAACCCTACTTCTAACCCTACACTAAATCTTGCATATACCACCATGTATGCACTTAACCTGCACCCTAACCCTAAGGTCCATAACTATTGCACACTTACCTTAAAAAGCTATACCCAAACAAACTAAATAATCCACACACATACACTTAACAAAACCCTACTTCTAACCCTACACTAAATCTAACATACATTACCATCTATGCATTTACCTTAACCCGCACCCTAACCCTAAGGTCCGTAACTATTGCACACTTACCTTACGGAGTTATACCACAGTAGGGCCAACCATGACGATTCAACGTTTCCGATTTTGCGCTTCTGGATGATCTATGTTTTTGTGTTTCGATGAAGACATGGCGTTTAGGTATTTGGGTAAGTAAACATTCGTTCTTTTAATATAGACCCGTCTTTTTTTTTTGACTATTCGACATATTCCTCTGATAACAGCAAAAAAAATTTTTTTTTATGTATAAGTATTTAAGATAATTTGTCAGATTTTGAAGATAATTTGTCAAAGACTCTTTTAGTCAGGCTTAAAAAAAGGAGATTTTTTAGATAATGTCAAGATAAACTTAACAACAAACGATGTAACTGAATTCCACTCTAAACATGGAATGAAAATCATTCCTAATCTAATAGATAAAAATAAGTCCATTAGATTATCACTCATACTTTTATCAGGCATAAACGCTCTTTGAGCTCCATAAGCTAAACTAATATATGGAGAATAGTTTATAAAGAGAATATAAGAACTGAAAATATATATTTTGTTCCTTTTTTTTAATTTTTTAAAAATGTTGACATAGTTTAATAACACTATAATGTCCTACTGTTCATGAATATGATAGTAGCATTAGTTGTAACTATAACTACTTAACAATTAAAACATATATGATGTAAACAAGCGATGTTTATCATATTTCTTAAAATATTCTCCTTAATAAAAATGATTGTGTTACTTGTAATGCAGCATTAATGGTATTAGTCATGTGAAAAAGTGTGTTTAATCTAAAATATTGTTATATAGAACATTGTTTGGATAGGTTGCTAGAATAAATTAATCTACACAAATACCTTGAGTTATTATATACTCTACCAATTACATTAGGGTAACAACTCAAACATGTTTCTTTAACCAACTTTGTTGTTAAACTTGCCCATAAATACTATAGATAGCCATGAACTAATAGCTGTTTGCAACCACACCTGCTGATAAAAGTACAGAAAGCACGTGCACCCTCCTATACACATTCCTTTAAATACATAAAAATAGATCTCTTGCAAATACTGAGTTCGTATTATTTTCCAGATAAAATTGATACCGAACTTGTTCTTGTGACATTTTGGCAGTATGATCTATGATGTACTGTTCCACCTTAGTCTTGATCATTCCACAGTTAAATATATATTACCTTAGGTTACTAACTTCCTACTGCTACTCAAATCCCACTGTTGATTAGCATTTTATTGTTCAAAGTTCGACTGTGTATGCTCTTTTAATATTTTGCCCACACAGTCAGAAAGAATGACTCATAGCAGGATGAAGAAAGACTGTAACTTACAGAAAAAACGAGACAAAGAAAGAACAGATCACTAACAGAAATCTATAGTTTCCCTTGTGATCTGTGAACAAAAGCTATCACCCCATTAAGACAAAATTTGTCTGAATAACAATAGTGTTGAGGAAAGGATTTTTGTAAAATAAGATATAGGACTAGGTTTATGGTCTGAGGAATAATAAAGGTTAGAGTTAACACACATTAGTAAGGTGTGAAGAGGGACAATGTCATTTTGCTATGAAGGTAGGCGGATTTTGGAGTTACAGTCAGAACTTGATGTAAATTAAAAAATAGTTAAAGAGAGATGAATCTGGTGTGGGAGGTTATATAAAGGTACAAGCACTACCTAATTAATTAGTCCATTAATCAGTCTACTAACAGAACATAACTAGATTGCCTGCTAATGATAAATCATTTACTAAGTCCCGTCCAAAAACTGCTGTCATTCAATTAATTATGTCAGCATGTTGGGTATCATACTGCAATTCTCTTATGTAAGACAAGAATTTATTAACTATACCAGCAGATCTTTGTATACAATTCAATAAAAACACAAGTAAGCTCCTTCATACAGCTAATTCAATGTTTGCAAGAGTGTGCCAAAGCTTCACAGAGCCGTTTGGTGATGACGCCAATGTTTCCTGTTGTCATAGGAACCTAGCTGAAGTGAAACAAAAAAAAAAAAACAGCTCGGGATACAAGCAAAGCAGAGTTAAGCAGTCATGAGTCTTAATTATTGTAAAGCTTCACTTCTCCTTCCCAGCTGTGCAAACTTTCTCTCCCTTTTTTCCCCATTCAAATAAACAGGCAGTTAAACAAGGGGAAGTAGTCTGAAATTCGGACAACCGCAAATCAGAAGGAAAACACTAACAGTCATCTTAGACCACAACTAGCAAATGCATAAACATAACAGCAAAGCCCTCAGCCACCCAACAACCACAGCATCAATCCTTACCTCACACAGGCTCAAACAATGCATGAAGTATTACGGAGACCTTCTAAGCAGGCAAATCTCGTAACTTTTATGCATTAACGACTGTTCCCTCTTCCTGCGTTCTCAGCATCTAGTTGCAAAATCAGTCGGACTGTTACCAAGACACATCTATGATCACAGCCAATACACAGGGTATTCAGATGAATCACCAGACACCCAGACACAGTAAACATTGGTAAGGGTCTCATCTCTATGCCACAACAAACTTATGCCTACCAGGAAGCTACTGAAACATAACTCAGGGTAAAGCAGTAATGGCAAAATGATGTATTTCCATTTTAACTATACAAGCCAGCTGGAATAAGCAAAATGGGTCAGCTGGAACTAACACAATTCAATATCATAAGGAATGCAATAACTAAGGCTAAATAAAATGAAAAAAATGATGTTATGTAGTCCATCTCGCAGTAATTCTTGCTGGTTGGGTTCAGAGCCAATCCTCTCCGACTCGACCAAATACTAAAGCTCGAGAGCTTTCAGTGGCTCAAGGCTAATCCCTATCCCATGATGCCTCAGGCTACATGCCCAGATCTCATTTGCCGTGTAAGCTTTGAGATGTTTCTTCAGTTGGCTTGCTGGCTTATAAGTATAACTTTTCAATTATTTGGTATTTTTTCTAGCTAGTTGTACTAATTTTCTTCCCTATACATCCCTAACTGTTAGCTGTTTGTATTGTCTACATTAGACCCCTTTTAAGTCTTTCTGCCCTTTTAAGAGAGTGCCATTTTAGTTAGAGGCCTCTCTCAGTCCCTTAAGTTTCAGAGGCCACTTCTCTCCCAGGTCAGAACCTGTTTAAGTTAGAGGGTTCTGTCCCTTCCCCCTTTTCTAAAGAACCCAAGGAGCATAAGCCTTCTGGGTTTAAAAAATGTGTAAAGTGTGCTGGAAAAATGTCATTGACAGATGCACACACTAATTGTGTTTACTGTCTCGGTGCCATACATCTGCAAGACCCTTGCACTATTTGTCATGCTTTCAGTAGTAGAGCTTTACAGGAACATAAAACTAAGTTAATGGCCAAAGGTCTTCTTCCCTTTCAGCAAGCTTTCGATGAGGGTTCTAATTCATCTAGAAAGAGGCCAGCTTCTGCTCCAGATTCAGAGATACGAAAAAAACTTTCAGAACCGAGGGCACTCGGCTCCAACAAGCTTGCATCATCAACCTCTTTGGCGCCATTAGTGTCAAAGGAGCTGACTGAGGTTTCTACTCCTCAGACCCCAGCTTTGGATCTGATGGTGGTGTCACCAGTCTTGAGATCTCCCATATTAAAGTCTAGGAGATCTCCCTCTTTGTTCACCCGCTCCTCCAGGAGTCTTTCAGATGATGATGTAGAGTGTGTGGTGAACAGACTGCTATGCACACCAGCCCTGGCTAAATTGCTTTTGCCTCTGGGCCCAAAGGCCAAGGAGCTGCCTGTCTCTGCTCCACTTTCTTTGATTCCTCCTCCAATTACCCTAGAGTCTTCAGAGCCAGAGGGTATGGATCCAATTGTAGTGGAACCATCGGCCCAGAGACTCTTGCTGGCTTCTTTGATTCTGACTTCAGCTCTGGTGTCTTCAGCTTCATCCACTGTCGACACATCTGGGTGCCGATGCTCTTCGGTTGGCTCTGGGGGTGAGAGTCGACATGGTATGTCTTCCAAGCTGAGTCTCCCTCTTGGTGCTTCGGCTTGGTTGAGCTCACCACCTACCTCTGCCTCGGAACTGCCTCCTCCTCCTCAAAGCCAATCTTCAGCATCCCTGGTGCAGAGGTCTTCTCCAGAGTGGGGCGGGGGTGCTTTCAAGGCAGTGGAGAGGATGCTGTTCCCTCAGATGGCACCATTCTCGGATCCACCCCATATTCCCCACCAGGTGCCTGTGTCTCTCTCTTCTCCGCCCCCTCCTAAGCGTAGAGATCCAGACCCCCAAGTGACCACAGCGGGTGATGCCCCCTCTTCCGGGACTTCTCCTGAGTATCCCTCAGATGATGTTCCCACGTAGAGACTTTGCAAGAGGAAGCACATTGACTCCTCTGAGTCAGTCACTTCAGATACTGACTTGGATGAATCCGAAGGGTCCCCAAGATCCCCCTCAGAGGATATCTCCTTTTCTGACCTCCTGGAAATCCTGAAGAAGAGGAGTGATTGGCAGCCCATCAACCCTTCGGAGGACAATTCAGTATACCTGGAGGCTTTTGGATCTCGCCCTTCCACCTCCTGGGTGACTCCTCCTTACAACAAGTTGTTCAAGGTCATTTCCAGGAAAGCATGGACTTCGCCAGACACTATGAAGCCTGTTCCGAGGAGGCCAAACAAATTTATTACAGTCCCTAACTAAAAGGAATTTTTAACAAAAGGAGTTCCCATAGATGCCATGGTGGTGGCAGTGGCCATGAAGAAGGAATGGTGAAAAACCTCTTTATCTAGCCATCCTCCTAATAAAGACTCTAGGACTATAGATAGATATGGCAAGCACATGTTCTCTTCAGCGACCTTCACCTTGTGGTTGCTGAACTATTTATCCCATTTCACTAGTCTTCAAAGGGATCTCATCAAAGAACTAGAAGATGCCCTTCAAGGAGCACTAGCTGCAGGGTCCACAGACAACGTATCCTCACAGCTAGCCACCCTTACCTCTATAGCAAACTCTTCCATGAAGCTAATCTCCTATTCAGCTGATGGAGCAAGTAGACCGGCTGCATCAGGAATCTCTCTCAGGAGACATTCCTGGATGTGCCTTTGTAACTTTGCTGACCCTTTCAAGTCTTCATTTACCAACACCCCTTTTGATGGTTCAGCCTTGTTTAAGCCTGTGGTAAAAGATGCTGCCCAGGTGCAAGAAGGACGGGAAAACCTTATTTGCCATGGGAGTCCATTTTTTTACCTCTTCCAGACCTTATCCCAAAGGTCAAAAGAGTAGGAAAATGTGGTTCCGCAAATCCCAAAAAGGTTTCTCAGACACATGTGATGATTCTTCCCCCAGGGGCAGAGGGAGAAGTTATAATGGAAGACGCCGCTCTCGTGGCAGAGGGGTGCCACAGAATCAGGGTGACAGGAACACCTTCTCTGATAGGCCCTACCAGCGCTCCTGAAAGAAGGCCCACCTGCCCTTCTCTGGAGGCAGTCGGGGGTCGCTTGTCATTGTACCCAAACACCTGGCAACAAATTTCCCAAGACAAATGGGTACAAGAAATAATATCCAGAAGTTACCTCATTCCCTTTTCTTCCACTCCTCCAAAACAAAAGTCCTTACCAGATGTTCCAACCACACAAAAGGACTTGGCAACTCCAGAGATTCAATCGTTGCTAGACAAAAGACTCATCCAAGAAGTCCTCGTAGACCAGATAGGATCTGGAACTTACTTAAGGTTCTTTTTAGTGCCAAAAAAGACAGAGGACTGGAGATCCATCCTAGATCTCAGCAGATTAAACAAATCTGTAAAGAAAACAAAGTTCCGGATGGTAACTCTGCAGTCAATATTCCCTTTCATAGGGAAAGACAACTGGATGTGCTCTATCAACCTCAAGGATGCGTACTACCATATAAAAATGGACAGGCGGTCCAGAAGGTATCTGCGCTTCCAGCTGGGAGCCAGTCACTACCAATTTCAAGCCCTGCCCTTTGGCCTCACTACAGCCCCCAGAATGTTCACCAAATGTATTGCAGTGGTCACTGCTCACCTGACACATCAGGGATTCCGAGTGTTTCCATATCTGGATGACTGGCTCCTCACCGCTTCCACCAGGCATCTACTTTCTCAGGCCAGGGATGAAACCCTTCTTCTTCTTTGCAACAAGCTGGGAATCACTATAAATCAAGAAACATCTGCCTTGTTACCGTCACAACATATTGTCTTCTTAGGTGCAGAATTAAACTCAAGAGACACCAGCAAGACTGCTCTGCCAGACCATCACCCTGGCCACACTAGAGGACAAACTCCTGAACAGACTGAACTGGTGACTGTAAAATGGAACTCAATCTCAGTCATCACAAACACCATCACAAAAGCTTGGATCCAAACACCCAAATACAGACACCATTCAACTAGCCAACTTCAACACTCTAGCCTCCCCACAAATAGAACCAGAAAACTCCCAACTCATCCCCAACTAACAACTAGGGAACTAAACTCAAACATCATGTCTATACTAGATCTCATCACCACAACAACAGAAACCTCATCCATGACATCATCACACCACAACTAATCAGAACATCAAACAGAGAAGTCAAATCACTCCATCACACAGACTGAGATCCAAGACCAAAAAAGTCTAAAAAAGAGTCCAGTGAAGAACTTCTCAAAAGAAGACTGAACACTTTCTCAAACCTTTAAGCCGACTTAAATTCTGAAAGTGCCTGGTCCAGCGTCCCAAACTTACAAATGCTCACTGCACTGCAAAGCAAGCCTCTACAAAACAAACAAAACTCTTCCTTTTAAAGGCACTCTAAAACAAAATCCCAAACAAAAACAAGAAAAGCACCCAACAAATAAACAAAAACTACAACAAAGAAACAAGCCAAAAACAAACTCTACAAATAAAGGAAAGAGCAAACCAAAAAAGTAGAAAAATAAAAAAAATAAAAAACAGAGGAAAACTTAATCAATAAAATCAAAACTATTCAAAAAATCACCAAAGAAGAAGAGAAAGAAACTCTCAAACTCCTAGATAAAAACCGAGATGGTTCAAAAAATAAAAATTAATGAACCTACAGTGCAAAAACATAAAACCACAGAACCCCAAAACAGTGCAAACTCCAAAATAACCTCCAACTCAAAAAAACAGGATAAATCCCCCCCACTGGTGTAAAACTCCACAACATCCCTAACAACAGATGAAAAAACTCAATCCAAGGCAAACCGGTTGCATCCATGGGACCAGATGGTGTCAGATGGTGGTGTCGGGAATTTAACCCCAATCAGGAATTAAACCTCAGCCTCACAAAAGGATGGCTTCCAAGGGAGTCAGGACGTATACACTGGAAAGCGGGTGCCTCCACTACTCTCTGCAACCCCATGGGCGGTGCCTCCAACATACCTCTAAAAGCCTTGATCTGCAAGCTTTGATGCCTGATCTATGACATAATGGATGTCAAGAATATGAACTCATAAATAAAGACATAGGGGACTTGCAGACTTTTGATCTGACCCATTTTGGCTTTGTCAACTTTTTTGAAGCAGTTTAAACTTGTTGACTTTACTGATGACAGAACAAGGCAGTCCACACAGCCAGGGTCCACACAGCACGGGCTCTCACATTCAAAGGCTAAACTCATCTACCCAAAAAAAACCAGGTTGAATGTAAAAAAATGTAAAACAAAAACGCAGTTGTCACAAGATGGGTTGCAAATCACAGAGTGACAGGGTCAGAGTTGCTGAGTTCATGTCAGACTGTTCAGAGTGGTAGTGTGTCACACCCAAGGGCCCACACCCTGTTCAGCATCTTCTCTTCCTTAGAAATACATATAGATTATGCAAGCAAACAAAAATTGCAGATGACACATGGTTGACAACTAGACTTCTGCTGATACTATAGACATTCATAGACTTCTAGAGAAATGACTGCCAGGTGCCAGAACTAAAAATTTAAGTCAAGCCCTAAAAGCAAAAGTCAAAATGCATAAAAAAAAAATAAAAATGAAACCCTAGCTACCATATAAAACCAGGCCAGCAAACTCATAAAGAGGCAAAGAGATCAAGAGGAGTTGGATCACTCAGGACCAGGCTGTCAGTAACCTGACCTTTGACACTCACATTGCCAAAGTTTCTACATTGCCCTCTACATCTACATTGCCCACCTGAGATCAAAGGGATCATCATCCCTGTACTCATCAGTCAGTCATCCAACCAATGATTCAGTACAATGCATTCAGACACAATGACGCCCCATTCAGAATGTATCTGAACACCACCCACCTGCTTCCTCACCAAAGGCCAAAAAATAAAACCAAAAGCGATATCTATGCTGCCCGACTGAAGGGGCCTGACTGAACTGACTCCGCTGCCATTCAGTCGCTACCATCTGGTACACCAGTGACCATGCAGTGCCTATACAAGGCCATGTCAGACCCAGAATTTGATGAAAATCACCCACCTCAAAAACGGAGCCCCAGGACCAGACACAGGGGAGACTTAACTAATTATTATAGGACATATTAGGACATGACAGATCCATCACCCACCCAGAGACTCCCTATGCTGTGGTCCAAATCCCGTGAGGCAGAGACTCGCTGGCTTTGTCTTTTGTTCAAGAGAAATCTTGACAGGGATATAGAGATATACATATATCTCAGTCTCATCATCTCATGGTCTTGGCGCACAAATAATGTAATAAAATGCATAGTAGTATCCTCCAAACTAAAGGGGTGGCGAAAGCCACAAAACTCTGGGCTAGGCTTATAAATGCCCTTGAGCAGATAGCCTAGTATGAACCTATGAACCTATGATGGCAAGACTCACCCTAGACTGAATCCACTCCCTGCATCAAAAGGTATAAGCTTTGATTTCAACAAAGAAATCCCAGGCCAGACAAGTGTTACAGACCCTGGGAACCATGACTGCTGCCATTCTGCTGGTGCCCTTAGTCCGATTACACATGAGACTCCTACAATGGCTTTTATTCGCACAATGGTTGATGCAAGATCTTCCCCTTTCACATCCCATATACATCATGGAGTCTTGCAAGAGAGATTTAACTTGGTGGCTTCAGACAGACCAGTTGTATCTAGGTTGTCCCTTTGTGTTTCCCCAACCAAAGGCAGTGTTAACCATGGACGCTTCCCAGATCGGGTGTGGGGGGTCATTATCTGGGAAGGGTGGTTCAAGGTTTATAGTAGGACCACAAGAAGCATCTGCATATCAACATCCTAGAGATGAGAGCGGTGCTTTACGCATTGCAGCCACTTCAGGACTCTCTCCCTCTAGGAACAATTGCAATTCAGACAGACAACATGTCGGTAGTGTGGTATATAAACAAACAAGGAGGAACCAAATCTTACCCCCTATGTCGAGTGGCATTAAGAGTTTGGCAATGGGCGATTGCTTCTCAATGCTTTCAAACTGCAATGCACATCCTGGGGGAAATCCAGTGTGATAGTGGACAGACTCAGCAGGACTCTCCTGTTACCTCACGAGTGGTTCCTGAACAGAGAGATTGCCGAGATGATCTTCCATAGATGGAGCCACCCTTGCTGCAACCTTTTCACCACTCCTAAGAATACCAAATTTAACAACTACTTTTTTCCCCTAATTCCCCCAAAGAGGAAGCTACCCAGGGATGCACTGGTTCACGATTGGCCCTCGGGATTACTCTACACCTTTCCCCCCTTTCCACTCATTCCAAAGGTGTTACAGAAAGCCAAATGGTTGAGAAGTAAGATGATCCTCATTGCTCCGTACTGGCCTCATCAGGTTTGGTTTCCCTTTCTACAAACCCACCTCTTGGAGGAACCTTGGATTCTGGATCCATTTCCAGACCTTCTGACCCACACTTTGGGAAAGTTCCATCCGTCCATCCACACCCTCAAGTTGACAGCTTGGTTGCTTCAATTCCATGACTAGCCAGGTGTTATTCATTCACGCCAGCAGTAAGTCATATCCTAGCTTCTTCCCATAAACCCTCCACTAGCAAATTATACTCTAACAAATGGAAGAGGTTTTCATGTTGGGCAGCTAAATGAAATATCGAACCTCTTACTGCTCCTATTCCAGCAATTTTAGAGTTTCTCTCAAATCTGTTTGAAGAAGGCACTGCGGCAGCTACTATTAGGGTACAATTAGCTGCTATCTCCAATTTTCATACAGGTGAAATGTGTGTTCTCATTATGTCTCAGATTATGTAAGGCCTTTCTCAAAGGTACCTTTCTACTTAGGCCCCAGATTAAGGAACCGATGACACCCTGGGATCTAAATTGGGTAAAATTTTCTGACTACATCTCCTTATGAACCTGCTTCTACTTGTGATTTGAAATATTTATCATGGAAAACCCTCTTCCTTGTTGCCATTACATTGGCCAGAAAAGTTTCAGAACTGCAGGCTCTTTCAGTACATCCGCCTTACATTGTATTTCATAAGGACAGGGTATCTCTCAGAACTAACCCCTCCTTCCTCCCAAAGGTTTGTTCGGAAAGCAACATAAACCAATTTATGGAATTGTTAGTCTTTTCCCCCAATTACATCAAAAAGGCAGAATAAAAACTTCACCAGCTTGATGTGCACAGGCAGTTGCATTTTTACCTGCATATAACGAAAGACATTAGAAAGTCAGAACAACTTTTTGTCTCTTTTTCTGATACGAAGGCAGGATTAAAAGTGTCTAAGGTGACGTTGTCTAAATGGCTTATGGATTGCATCATCCTTTCATACAAAAAGAATGACATTCAATTACCAGGGAAGATAAAAGGTCACACCACTAGGTCAATCTCAACTTCATCTGCCTTTCAAGCAAGGTTTCCCTTAGATTTGATTTGTACAGCTGCTACATGGGCAAAACCTCACACCTTTATCACTCACTACAAAGTGGACTTGGCCTCCCGGAACAGGGCTTCCTTTGGATCCACAGTACTGAAGTCTTTTTTCCTGAGCTACCCTAGGGTTTAGGTGCTAGGGATGCTGTCACAACCAGCAAGAATTACGGCAAGATGGACTACATAACATCTAGAGGTTATGTACTTACCATAACGTTTCATGTTTGTAGTCCATCTCGCCTATATTCTTGCATCCCACCCTCCTTCCCCCTCCCATTCCTGGAGGAACTGGTGGGCAAAAATTATCTGCCTGCAGAGATATGATGACTTTCACCCTCTTCCTTGACTGAATTATAGTGATTTGTAAATATGCATATATATATTTTTATGTATATATGTTCTATACATATAGAAAATAAGGTGCTTCTTGCTGGCTTGCAAATAAGATCTGGGTATATAGCCTGGGGCATCATGGTCTAGGGATTAGCCTCAAGCCACTGAAAGCTCTTGAGCTTTACTATTTAGTCGAGTCGGAGCCAAGGATCGGCTCTGAACCCAACCAGCAAGAATATAGGCATAAGATGGACTACAAACATGGAACGTTATGGTAAGTACATAACTTCTAGTTTCTTTTTATCGGACCAGATTATTTAAGTGAATTTAATAAGTAGAAGCAAAAAGCAATCTAGATGTAAAGATAACCACATATCATAGTAAAAATATTTTTTTATATTTGTGTTCTATAAAGTTTATTGTAAGTAGAACATAAGAATTTATTCCCTAATAAAGTTAATTAGGTTATGCTGAACATACCTGCACATTTGTAGTAACCATTAGAATCCTCAATTATCCAAAGTTTAAATATCAAAGCTTGTAGTTTAATTAGTTAACTTTTTGTTTTAAGCATAAATGAGAGATTACATTTTCATTTTGATTAATTCTGATGACAGTTCAAGTCATAGTTAAAAGTTTTTTTTTTTTTGGAAGTTAAAGTAAACAAGCAATTATTTTTTTACAACAAATGTTTTGGGCTCAGTCTTTTTTTTTCTGACATCAGTCCATCCAAGCACTTGTTTCTTTTATTCTTTTCAGACATGGGGATATCCAGTCCATATCTTCTGGTATAGAACTCACATTATTATTTTGATAAATGATGAAATGATGAAGCTTCTTCTAGATCATTAAAAGTTCTCATCTCATTGGCATATAGAATTTTTATCTTAGCTGGAAAGGCAAGTTGCGCTTTGCTTTTGTTTTGCTTTAGTAGCTTTAACATTGGCCATACTCTTTTTCTTTGTTCAATTACTCTGGTGGAGTAATCATTATCAAATCTTATCAAGTTCTGGTTATGCTTTAAAGGTGCTTTCCTCCAGGCAGATCTTAGAATTAATTATTTGTCCAAATATGAGACAAATGTTATAACAATTGATCTGGGAGGGGTATTTGCTGATGAGGAAGCAGGTTTCCCCCCAGAACTCTGTGGGCTCTCTTGATACCAAAGAAAAAACCTTCTTTTAAGTCTAGAAAATCTGAAAGCCAAGCGGTTAAAAATGAAATGATATCATCACCTTCTGTATTTTCTGGTAACCCGAAAATTCTAATATTGTTTCTCTTCTCTCTATTTTCTAAGTCATCTATTTTGTTTAGCAGCCAAGTATTTTGTTTCAGAAGATATTCTTTTTATGTTTCTTCTTCTTTGAGTCTTAGTTAAATGTCATTTAGAGAGGTTTCAATATTTACTATTTTTGATTGATGCTGTTGTAACAATTCCTTAAAAGTATCAGTCTGTTTCTGGCAGTTTGTTTTAAAATTCTCTAAGTTTTCTTTAAAGTCATCCATCTTCAAGGATAGCTCCTGCAGGGTGGTTGTCATCATTTGGATTTCCTTTCTTAAGGCTTCATCAGGATGTGAGTTTCTTGAGTTTCTTATTTTCAGTGATTGAGATTTTCTCCAAGTTCTTCTGACAGGAACATTTTGAGGAAAGCTCACCAAAATGACTATTTATATAGTTTTACTGTTTATCTATAAGTTTTTGTTATTATTTCTCTAAAAAAACAAATTTTCCTGTTTAATTTAACTGATTTATGGAGCTCTAAAGTTCTGCTGCTTTCAGTGTGCCATTCAGGCTCCACCTCTTCTGTAGTACTTTTTGATAAGCCCAAAGATTCCCAGAGGTAGTTGTCTCTAAATGCCCTATATACCTGAATAAGATCTCCTAGATATCTATAAGAGACACTGTACAAGTTCAGATATTTTATTCATAATAACTTAAATTTCTACATCCATGGCTGCCCTTAGTGTATTTCTGCTGTATCCTTTCCAGTTTACTCATGCTTGTTTTCTTATAGGGTTACCATATTGTTATTCCATACTCAAGTTTGGGTCTAATGTAACTAACAAACAATGACTTAATTATTTTTGATTTCCTATACTTTATATCTTTTTATACAATCTATAGTTCTATAACTATCATTAAATAAATATATATGTTGCTCATGTGTTTCCCACATTTAGTGTCTTTTGGCTGTGTTTCAGTGCTGAAACTTTTGTGGATAAATTTATCAAGACCCAAATGACCAAATCTTACATAATCTGAAAAAGTTTTGACCACTTGCAATTGTGCTTTCAGTTCCTCATCTGATGAACTGTACAATTTTAAATCATCTACAAAAAGAAGATGAGAAGTTGTTACACTTTGTTGTTTTCTGGGAGCCAAATTGTAGCCATGACCAAATCTGTTAAGCAGACATCTTAATGGGTTAAGGGCAAGACAAAAGAGCAGTGGTGACAGAGAGTCACCCTGGAATATCTCCCTTTGAATTTTTATCCCTGGAATAACAATTTGTCCTTTATAATGGCTTAACTGGAAATTGGTTTGCCACTGTTTCATGGTCGCTGTAATGCAATCGATCAGTGTAGGGTGTATCTTATACATTTTTGAGCACTCTTTTATCGATGAAAGCTGGATACTGTCAAATGCTTTTTTATAGTCTCTCCATGCCATACTTAGATTCTTCCCCCTTTTACAGTTTCCATTACGACTTTATTTAATAACAAATTATCCTTTGTTTCATATGACTTTTTTTTTATTACCCATTGGTTCTATTGCTATGATTGAGTTTTCTTCTAAATGACTATAAACTCTGTTGGCATCATTTCCAGTGTATAGCTTATATGACGTTGGAACGCAAGTTATTGGTCTATAGTTTTTAGGATAGCTTGCAGGTTTGCTCTTAAGTAGGAGTATTGTTTTCCCTGTTGTTAACCACACTGGTGTCTGTTTGGGGTATAAATAGTTCTTACTCATTGCAAAATCTTCATGTAAAGATGTTAATACTTTTAGCCAAACATTAGGTAATGCATCTAGGCCTGGGGTTTTCCAAATAGGAGGTTTCGTTAACTTTGTTTCAATCTCTTTGGCCATTACTTCCTCCCATTTCATATGCTGTACACTTGAACTTTTTATTTTTTCTTTTACTTCTTTTGTCCATTAAGCATCTTTGTTATACACAGGATCTCCATAGTTATTTCTCTAAAATATATCTATTTCTTCTTTTTTGGTGGTGTTTCAATTCCTTTTGCCTTATTTCCCAATTTTTCCTAAGTGGGGAATAATCTCAGAAGTCCCGCACATCTGTCATTTCTGGAAGATCCAGTTCTAATAGTGCTTCAGAATCCACAGCTATAGCAGGGAACTGGAGGTGCAGCACATATATGCTTACTTCTCCTGGGATGTGAACAGTTGAAAGAGTGAAGCATATGCCTAAGGTGTGTTTCCATGTGTCCCTTGCCTCTCTACACTGGGTGGTAGGGTTGCATAGTCCCCCACTCATTCAGATGCAACATGGCAGATTTGCTGCTGGTGCAGATTAGTAGGGGTGCCAGAAACTGTGTTCCCTCCAATGACATTAAGGCAATGAGTTCTCCCCAGAGCTCCAGGTGGTAGACATGAAACAACCCTCTATCAACTTTCTCAAACCATGGAAGAGCTGAGGTGACTTCTGAACCTTGCCAGCAAAACACTCTTTGTCAGAATGTGACTGGTTTGGTTGAAGCAAAATGGTAGCCTCACTTGAAGACTGAGGATGGTTGTTCACTACTTGGAGCCTGGCAGCAGAGGTCTGACAGCAGCAGAAGATCCACAAAGACATGAGGGATTTGAAATGTGTGGCATTTCACAGTCAACTGTAACACCCACATCTTCAAGCATGCAAATGATGACATGACAATTATGGTGCCACCAAACTCAGAAGGCTTTGGAGGTTTTTAGTTTAGACTGTCTGCTGTGTCTTTACCTGGACCATGAAATTCAAGTGTCTCTGGACCCTCTCAATGAGTAGGAATCACTGATATTGGTATGTTTTCAGATCTTTGCAAATGAAGACAGTCCTCTGAGAAGGGATCAGAGAGGACATCTAATAGATTATTGTCTCCCTACTGATTCCAACCAACCATTAAAGTGCTTAATCCCATGATAGTGCCAGGGAGTTTGTCAATGAGGCCATCAAAAGCCACCCATCCAGGAAGAGGAAATGGAAATTCTAATCCTGCAAGGCCTTAGCTGTCACTGTCAACACTTTGATGAATACTCTAGGTGCAGAAGACATCTCAAATGGCAGTGCTTTGTATTGAAACAGATTCTCACCTAGAGTGACTCAAAATAATCTTTTGGGAGAACCTCCAGACATAAAGCATCCATTATTTTTTCAATGCCATCCAAGTATTCTGAAGTAGCAGAGACATGATCCCTCTAATGATTCAGCATCTGATACCGGATGTTCCAGATGTGCTTACTGAATATGTTGATGTCCAGGATATGACAGAAATAGACCATCCACTTAGGAACTTTGCAGTCTTTCTGAAGCTTTTAGTCTGGGTCTTTCTTAAGAGCTCTTTGAATTCAACTTGGTCTCTAAACAGTGCTGTTTTTGAGGAAAAAGACAGACATTGTCCAGACCCCACTAGTGCTTCGTGATTGTTCTCTATGGTGGGACATCTTGAAGAACTGACCTCATGGGTAACTCCAGACCATATTCTGAAGTCTGACTACTGGGTATGAGGAGTGATCCTCCTGGGCAATTCTGTCAGCACTGGAGAATCATGGTCACAAGATGTGCAGGTGCTAGACTTCCAAGATGTCTGTACACTGATCTACAGTTTGATTGCAGCTCCCCCAGAGTGAAAAAATAAACTAAAAGATAAGGGCCAGAAATGCTGTAATTTTTAGCAAATTCAGTTACTGGCAAGTAAGTTCACTGCTTGGATGCCAGCAATGAAGTAAATTAGACATCCAGAAAAAAAGTCACCCAGAAAATGTGAAGAGAATGCAAGACATGGCTTGCAGTAATCTAGAGGAAAAGACAAATCAAATGTGCTCAGAGCTGATTAAAATAAATTAAACATTCAAAATAAGGCAGGAAAATGGAAGAAGCTTTAAAGAGCTATTCAGATGAACTGATAAAACTGCTAAAATCAGAGGATAAGAGCTGTTTCAAAAATGCTAGTGTTAGAGGACAGAGCACCTAGGGAAAACCTGAGATTTTCAGTTGTACCAGAGAAACTGGAAATAACAGGCTGTATTAATTTTTTAAAAGCACAAATAAACAACTGGACTGGTATTCCACAACAGGGTTTCTTAATTGAAAGGGCACATTGTATATATGCATCAAACCTGTCCATGAGAAAGCAGCCAAGACCTGTATTAGTAAAGATGCAATCATACCAGCAGAAAAAAAAAACAATGGTGACAAAACTGTAGCAAAAGGGCAAAGTATTAAAAAGTGGAGACAATAGAAAATTTGTGAAAAAATTATTAATCACTGTATGCCAGGCAGAAGAGAAGCAAATTTATCATAGCAATCAGGGAATGTCAATAGGCTGGTATGAGATTCAAGCTGCTGTATCCAGCTGTCTTCAGATTATTTTTTTACCTGGAGGAGAAAAGTAATTTTTAATGCAGAACAGGCTAAAGAGGAAATACAAAAGTTTGTCCAACAAAAGTGAGCCATCAGAAGGAGACTCTTCTAATAATAAAGCTCACAGAGAGACTTTGCCAATTAAACCTTTTCCAATGTTCCAAAGGAAAATGCTTGAGAGACAGAAAAAAACACAGGAGCTGACCAGAAGAAATAGGAGTACCTTGGACTATAACAGCAGTCTGGAGTTGGGAAATGGAGAAGAACAGGAAAAAGACCAGCAATATTAAAATTAGTGAATAAAATGTGAGAGTGTAAGACATCAAGTATATTTGTGAAATGTAGCATTACATGAAACAGTGGAAATATTAGACATTTGTTAAACTCATGGGGGAACTGAAACACCTATGCCCCAATTCATGCCATACATATTTGCAATGATACTGAAGAGAAAGAGGAAAAAGAAAGACAAAATAAAAAGAAAAGCACCAGTAGGTAAAACCATTCTTATTCTTAACAACAGTATTTGTATAGGACATTTCATCATACAAACTGCATGTTATACAGTAAAGTATTTTAGTTACTGTACAGTGGATATAAAAAGTGTGCACACTCCTGTTAAAATGTCATTTTTTTGTAATATAAAAAAATGAGACCACAATAAATAATTTCAAAACTTTTCCCACCTTTAATGTGACCTATAACCTGTATAATGCAATTGAAAAACAAACAAATATGTTGGGAGAAAAATATAAAAGATAAAAAACGTACAATAGTTGCATAAGTGTGCACACCCTTAAAGTAATACTTTGTTGTGTGTGCACACCCTTAAACTAATACTTTGGATGAAGCACCTTTTGATTTAATTACAGCATTCACTTTTCTTGGGTACACATCTGCCATCAATTAAAGAGACTCTGATTAACCCCAAATAAAGTTCAGCTGTCCTAGTAGGATTTTCCTGACATTTACTCAGTTGCCTGCTACAGCAAAAGCCATGGTTCACAGAGAGCTTACAAAGCATCAAAGGGATCTCATTGTTGAAAGCTATCAGTCAGGGGAAGGGTACAAAACATTTCCACAGATTTGAATATACCATGGAACACAGTGAAGACAGTCATAAAAAAGTGGAGAAAATATGAGACAACAGTGACATTGCAAAGAACTGGACGTCCCTCCAAAATTGATAAGAAGACAAGATGAAAACTGGTCGGGGAGGCTGCCAAGAGACCTACATCAACACTGAAGGAGCTGCAGGAATTTCTGGCAAGTACTGGTTGTGTACTACATGTGACAACAATCTCCCATATTCTCCATATATCTGTACTATGGTGTAGGGTTGCAAGACGAAAAAGCCTTTTCTTACACAGAAAAACATCCAGGCCTGGCTAAAATTTGCAAAACAATACATCAAGTCTCCCAAGCATGTGGGAAAATGTGTTATGGTCTGATGAGACCAAGGTTGAGCTTTTTGGCCACAATTCTAAAAGGTATGTTTGGCACAAAAACAACACTTCACATCACCAAAAGAACACCATCCCTATGGTGAAGCATGGTGGTGGCAGTATCATGCTTTGGGGTTGCTTTCTTCAGATGGAACTGGGCCTTTAGTCAAGATGGAGGGGAATTATGAACAGTTCCAAATACCAGTCACTTTTGGCCCAAAACCTTCAGGCATCTGCTGGAAAGATGAAGATGAAGAGGAATTTCAACTTTCAACACAGCAATGACCCCAAGCATACATCCAAATCAACAAAAGAATGGCTTCACCAGAAGAAAATTAAAGTTTTGGAATAGCCCAGCCAGAGCCCAGACCTAAATCCAATAGAAAATATGTGGGGTGACCTGAAGAGGGTTGTGCACAAGAGATGCCCTCGCAATCTGACAGGTTGGAGTGCTTTTGCAAGGAAGAGTGGGCAAATATTGTCAAGTCAAGATGTGCTATGCTGATAAACTCCTACCTAAGAAGACAGACTGTTGTAATTAAATCAAAAGGTACTTCAATAAAGCATTAGTTTAAGGGTGTGCACACTTATGCAACCAGCTTATTTTATGTTTTTTATTTTTTATATTTTTCCCCTAACAGATTTGTTTGTTTTTCAATTGAATTGTACAGGTTATAGGTGGGAAAGGTTTTGAAATTATTTATTGTGGTCTCATTTTTTATACCACAAAAACCTGGCATTTTAACAGGGGTGTGTACACTTTTTATATTCACTGTATATGATAAAGAGATTAAAGTAAACAAGTGCTGTTTTCCCTTCTTTTATAGTTTTAAGAAACATAGGTTGGACAACAGCATGTTTATGTTAAATGGATGGGGTGTAAAAGTGCACAGATTGTAATATATGTAGAGTTGATATGTTCTATTTTACTTTTGCAGAGGTGAATGTCTTCTTGGGCTTAGTATAATAACATATTTTTTTGTGTAAGCAAGTAAATAACAAGACACTGAATGCAATGAAAGGTTTTCTTTTGGCAATTAAATGTTCAGTATAAGTTGAGAGATTTGGAGAGCTATACATTTGGTACTTTTGCCTATAGACACAAGTTGATTATAAGAGGAAGAAATAAAAGCCAGAACATTTTTAAGGCTAAAGGTTAATTTTTTCTGAAAAGATATAATCTGTTTTTCACATACAGGAGGGAAATAAAGATAAGACAAGAACAGACAACAATTAGCGTAAGTAGGAGCACAGTCTGAAACATGCATCTTAGCATGGATAATCTTCATGTTTGGTTATGTTATGCCTGTGTGTGCAACTGTTGATATGGGACAACTGCTCATATTAGTAGGGTTAAACCTTGTTATTTGAAAACATAGTTTTTTGTGTTTGTTTTAAGTTAATAGGTTATGGGGGTATTCTGTGGCTATGTTTATTTATTTTTATTTTTGAGGGTTTTCATTAAAACAAAAACTCTTGTAAAATGTGACATATATTCAAATGAAGAAACAATTGCATAAGAGTTCAACTTGCCAAATATTAGTGGGTACATTTAACACAAAAACTGGAAATAGGCATTTTAAAAAGCTGTCATATATAATAGGTGGGAATAATAACTTCTTATAATGGCTATACTAAACATTTTACTTTTGAACATGAATGGCTTCAAAGGTATAGACAAAAAGGTAAGAGTACTGAATTATATTAAGAAAAGCAGAGTGCAAATAGCAGTGCTACAGGAGACACATTTGGAAAGAAGTGAACAAGTGAATTTCATAAAGAAGGAAAGAATTTCAGGATAGATATTTAGCAGAACAGCAGGGTCAAAGGAAAAGGGGAGTACTTATACTAATTGCTAGAGGGGCTCCAATAGTGATAGAAGAATGAAAAAAGATAGCAAGGGTAGATTTGTGGTGGTAATTGGCTACTGGCATGGGAGGAGGATTACACTGGCATGTATTTACATTCCACCTAAAATTGCTGCTATGGAGCTTATGAAATTTTTGGAGACATAATTAGCTCTCAGCATGGAATATTACATATAGGTGGGGACTGGAACGTGATTTGCAACACTGACGATTTATCGGGGAAAGGGAAAATATAACAAAAGACGGTAGATTTCTGAAGAAATATATGAAAATATTTGGTATGGAAGACATGAATTCCATCAGTAGGAACTCAAGACAGAATTTGCATATTATTCTTCAAGGTACAATACCTGGGCTAGACTAGAGAGAAATTATATTTCACTGGAATATTGGCCTTTAATTAAAAGCTTCAACACACATCCAATAACTATCTCAGATCATGTACCAATAAAAATTAAGATAAAAATGCAGGGTAATGAAGTAAAAAGGAGACACTTGTGCTTTCCTACCTACCTATTAAAATCGAGGAATTTATGGAATGAGTAGTAGAAATTATTCGAGAACTATTAGGGAAGACAGAAATTTCTTCAGACGTTATAGTCAATGAGTGGGATAAAATGAAAGAGGAGTTTAAAATATGGTAGAAATAAAAGAAAAAAACATGTGGTCAAAAAGTAACTAGAATTACTTAGAGGGGCAGACAAAGGTTAAAGTATTGAAGAATAAGAGGAATCTCAGAGAACAAGAACAGTCACAACTGCAAAGTTCTAAAGAGAAAATAAGGGAGTATCTGGATAATATGCATGAGTTTAGAAAGATTGCTATTAAACAGCTGTTTTTGATAATAATGCCAGACCACAAAAACTCTTAGCACAATGATTTAGTCAACAGAAATTAGAAAGTGTTGTTGCCAAACCTAGGGAGCCTATAGCAAGAAAAATAACCAGAGATCCTGGAGGAACACTGTGGGGGCTGTAACATTTAAAGATGGTAACGATCCATCAGTCCCTGTTTCATATAGGCCCATTTCAAGTTTAAACCATGATTATAAGCTGTTGATGCATATAATAGCTAAACAATTTGCCAAAGAATTGCCAAAATTGATAGATATGAATTAACGTGGTTTTGTGAAGGTGAGGCAAACATTTGAGAACATTAATAGAACAATGATGATCCATAGGGAAGCAGAATGTAAGAAAATACTGCTGCTGTTAGTGGGTCTTCATGAAGAGAAAGTATTTGACAGAGTAAGCTAGGATTTTATGAGCAGAGCAATGAAAATATTTGCATTTCCTGATACAATAATAAGGTTAATTAGGAGGATATATGAGGGATCGGAGGCAAAAATCAAAGTGGGAGGGTTCCTCTCTGATAAGTTGTGTCTGAACAGAGGAACCAGGCAGGGTTGTCCTCTTTTCCTTTGTTATTCCCATTATATTTAGAGCCATTGGCAAAGAAAATAACGGACTCAGAAATTCAAGTTTATAATTGGTATGGTAATCAAAAAAAGTTGGCTGTATTTGAAGATGGTTTTGTACCTAATAAAACCAGTAATGGCCATATCAGTGTTGTGGAACATCATGAGACATTTTCAGTTTTTTTCAGGCTATAAAATTACTGCAGACAAAAAAGAGGCTATAACTATAAACTACATACCCAAACTGGATAAGCAATACCTATATTTATGGGGACACAATAAAATGAAATATTTAGGAGTATGGGTAATAAAGGATTCTATTAATGACAGCTAAGGATATGTTGGGACTAAACAAAAGATAATACAAAAATTGAGAAGCTGGAAGCTCTTGTTTATGGATATGGATAGCAACATATAAGCAATGAAAATGTTTTTAGTCCTTCTAGTTTTATATACAGGTCAGGCATATTTTATTAACCAAAGGGGAAGTTGTGGACAGTAATTAATAAAAAATGATTTTATCTGAGAGGGAAAGAGGGCAAGGGTCAAGTGGGATAAGTTCATCCTTCCAAAAGAGCAAGGTTGCTTAGGATCACTTGATTTGAAGGGGTATTTTAGAGCTATGTAGTCAATGCATATGTACATAACATTAGCAGTAAACAATAATTCAGAGATAATGGATAATGATGAAACGGGGATTTCAAGAAATAAAGAGAGAATGAGATTTTGGATACCAAATGAGAATAACAGCCACCATACAGAATATCATATTCGTAAAGAAGCAGAAAGTATTCTAAAAATGAAGCCAACATGAGAATGGAGAAAGAAAATTCTTCCTATAAGGTTGACTACAATTAGGGATACAGAGAATTGGCAAGAGGGAGGCTAGAATTTACTGGGGAAAACTGGCAATGGAACCAAGGTATTAGGAGCAAATAACAAGAGGAAAAGGTAATAAAATGGGAAGAGGCCAAGAAGATATTTGGACTGCAGGCTAAAGACTGCCTTTCCAATCAGGGACTGATATCAGAGTATAGGCAAAGAGAAAGGGATAGGGGAATCCTAAATGAAAGACCACTCTGGCAGAGATTTTAGTCGAATCTAGAACAGAAGCTGCTGCTACAAAAAAGGATAATAAGTAAGGCATATAAAATATTGCAAGATAAATATAGGAATCAATCAAAGGAGGTTAGAAAATTGTGAAGTGAGAATGGATAAGCAGTTCACAAGGAAACAATGGGACAACATATGCATGGCTCCCAAATATGCAACATTGTCTAGAAGATTTAGAATTTTTACTTAGAAGCATTTGCAAAGGTATTTGTATACCCCAAGCAGACTCCAAAGACTTTTTTTCCTCATATAGATGGAAAATGTTGGATTTATGCTGGGGAAGAAGAGGTAACCAGGAACATATGTTTTGGAAGTATAATGATTTGGCAGACTTTAAGATTTCCCTGTAAAGTACTCTGTCAAAAATATTAGGTGAGCAAATGGGTGCAACTATGGAAATGATTTTTCTGAGCTGGGATACAGGATCTGAATTGCCTGGACATAGTAAGGTCCTTTTAAGTTTAGTTCTGCTGTCTGCCATAAAAGTAATTACTAGAAAATAAAAACAAAAGTCTAAACCAGCTCTACCTGAATTAGTGAAATCCACAATAAAAAGCGGCAGGACCCAGAAACTCAACTAGTCCACCCTTATTCAATAAAACAACCATGATTAGCGCTTTCGTCTGTGATAACCAGACTTCATCAGAAGTAATACACTTGAATAGTCCACCATATTTAAATCACTTCCCATCATTATGTGACTTCCAATGTATCACATGTAAAGAGCCCACACACAATTATAAACCTTGTATAATGCATCACATAGTACTAACAGAACCTCTTAAAAACATGCTTAGAAAAGATGAAAAAATAACTAAACAGCCATTAAAATAATTATTAACAAAATATATGTATGTATGTATATATATATATATATATATATATATATATATATATATATATATATATATATATATATATATTTATATAGTAAAACACTCATCTCTGAAAAGCTTTAAGCTTTAAAAATGGCTGAACAGATATCAACTCATTTAAGCCTGGACTCACACTTGGATTACATTTCAATTGCCAAAGCAGTTCCTTTTTATCCAAATGCAACCCCAAAGGACCATCCCTTGGATTTTCAATCAACTTCTCCAAAACAACAAATTTAAAACAATGTGTAGGATGCACTTTAATGTGTCTAGCCAAAGCATTTGTTTCTTGTGCTTTAGAAATGGCATACACGTGTTCCCTTATCTGTTTTTTAAATCCCTTTCCATCCTGCCCACATAAAAAGCAGTGCAAGACTCACATAGGGCTGCATACACCACTCTTTTTGTATTGCAGTTATAATTACCTTGCATTTGATATGTCTTCTCATTGATATCAAAAGCCTGGGTACGTTTTATATAGGGGCAAGCTCTACAAAAACCACATCTTTTCATAGTAAAATCTTGATTGTCTGAGGAAGAAATAACAGGCATTTCTAGGAAATCTTTTAAGTTTTTACCTCTCATGAAAATTATTGTTGGCTTGTCTCTTAACTTGCTAGCCAACCCATGATCTTCCCTAACGAATACCCAATTTTTCATAATTATTCTTCTAACCTCTGCTTGATCTAAAGAAAAAGTGATGATAAAGGAACTCTTGTACTTATCAATCACAGCCAAAACAATTCCACTTATTTGAGTCATTACTGCGGACTCCCATTAAGTGATGACTCCCCCAGCCTACTTGGGGGTGTAAACTGTGACTTTAAAATAGGCACATATACATTGTCCTGCCTTTTAAACATGACTTCATGTACGGATGAATCAACAAAGGCTTCAGGATATCCGTGTTACAAAAACATGGATTTTAATAAAAAACATTCTTCCACAAAGTCTTCATATGATGCTGTCATTTGTGCTGCCCCGACCAACTGTCATTTTAAAATTGCCTTTTTCTGCTGAAGATGATGATAACTTTCAAAATGTAAAAAAAAAATGAATACATGGGCTTCCTATATATTTTAGACATCAAACACCCATTGGTATCCTTTCTAGGTGACACATCCAGATACGCAATGGCTTAGTCATTCACCTCAAACAAAAATTAAAAAAAAAAAAGAAACAGTATAGCTATTGATGAATTCCTTGAAACTCAAAATTGCCTCCTGGTACCCTACCATATGAGAAAAATGTCAGCCTGGTATCTAGTGTACATGATCCAGGATTCTTTGAAGCTACTGTTAAACAAAAACTTTTCCTCCCAGGTAGTCATAACTGCGTTGGTACCTGAATTAGTGAATATTGTAACAGAGATAAAAGAACTGGAAGTGGGATCTTTAGAAAAGGGTAAGAGCAAACTAAATAGAAATTGTGGGAACAATACATGCAGAATAATGTTTCAGAGGAGGAGTGAGGTTTAAGGGAAGCCAGGAATTGAGCAATTTATATAAAATTGGATTGATGACAATTGTATAAAAGCATGTATGTGATGTATAATGTCTGTTACTGTGTACATGCTAACATAGTTTGTTTTCTTTTATATAAATGTATATTTGCCTGTGTCTTAAGTGATAATTCAATAAAGGTGTTAAAGAAGATGCACATGTGCTTTTCTGAAAGACTTCTTTTTTTGAGGTAGGCCATGCCTTGAAGAAGTAGAGAAAGTGCAAGGGGAATAGTAACGATTCTCTACAGTGAAGAGGGCCTTCTTATTCCACAGGTAGTCATCCACCAATTTCTGGGTTGACAGGCTTAAGAGGACATCTCCTTGCAAGTTGCATCCAGCACCAAATGTTTGACCTCTTCCTTAAGGGAAAATAGCCATATGCTTGAGTATATGATCATAGTTAAGACATCAGCAGTGTTACAGTTGCAGTAAGCCATATAGAAGCCCACTAGTAGATATAGACAGAGTCTTAATTGTTTCCTCCTTGAGTCCAAACTCATGAATAGAAGAAAGCTTCTCTACTACTCCAAAGAAGGGGTCATCCAGGGGAGAGTTGTTGCATGATATAATTTTCAGAAATAATGGTCTAGTGGTCCTCAAACTACTTATGGGATGTTGAATGAGATGGAATCCTTGGGCCTCCTGGCAATTGCAGAAGGAACACCCTTGTGTTTGACTTTGCATAGAGATGAAAGTGCAGTAGGAGTGCACTGTAGGTCACACAATAGAGATACAATACTTTGGACTGCATCCGTCAAAGCAAAATGGGGATTAGAGAGGCCTGCACTATGCCTGGGAATGATAACAGGGATTGTTCCCTAAGGGTGGATTTATACCCACCAAACCTCAAACATCTGTTTGATATTTAGGCCATATACTGTGAGCCGTGTGAGGAGACGGCCCTATGTATCCCTCTGAGATTCGGTGGAGAGTCCTCAAACCTGAGTATCCCAAACCCATAAGCAGGTAACCATAGTGACTATTATCCAGGATCTGAGCAGTTGATTTAATTTTTTTTTCTTTTTTTTGTATAATGAGAGAAAATTTTAAATGAGTTCTAATGTCTGATGAAGTCTACTTTTTTTTGGCCTTTTTTGGGGGAAAATGAATAACCCCATGGGGGATGTTTGTTCTCTAAAGGGGTTTTGGATTTTATTTAAATTTCCCACCTAAAGGGTGGCTTTATCAAATTTCAAAAACCCATTTCGGGTTTTTGAATATTTTTTAGGACTGGCCCATAATTAAAAAACCCCCTGTGAGGTGTAAAGGAGACATGACCCTATGTAATCCCTCTGATAAGGTGGGAATTAAAGGTTTCCTAACTATTAGACAGGTTAATACGACTACTATCAACCTGGGTCCAGTTGATAATTTTCTTGCTAGGAGACATTTTACAGGGTACCTTGTTTTTAAGGGTATGACTATCATTTTTGGATTTAATTTAGGCATGCTTGGACCAGTTATCCTTTCTGGAGACCCTTCTGAAGGTATCTGTGTCAGATTTTTTCTACTACCCCATGTTGCAGTCATCTGCAAACTTTGCACCATAACCCTCCTTGTTGCTGTACTGAAAGTAATCCAACATGGTGGGCAGACACCCTGTGGAACCACTTGTGACAGCTTTGAGTCTGACATAGATGAACTCTGACCCTGTGGTTCTGTACTCATGCCAGTTTGCAACCCTCTTGTGATTATGGGTTAACATTTAAGCTGATGAGTTTTTCAATGATACTGCCAAAGTGATTGTTAACCTTAGCCAGATCGGGTAGGCTGTTTGGACATGCCTTTCCTCATCTGGCTTTGGTGAACTGTTTGTAAAGTCATATCCAAGTTTAAAAGGCATGATCTCTTTGACAAAGCCAAACTGGTTGGATCCAATAGTCTGCAAATTGCCTATGTCTTGTATTTATGAGGTCATTCTGATGGCTCTCATGGCTTTGCAGATAAGGCTTGGTCAATGCTTGAATGGGCTAGTATGTTCCAAGGGTCGTGGAGTGCACGCTACTGTGAAGCTGGGTACTCACAGTTGCGTGCACTCCTGATGGTACTGATCCGATGGTAGACTTTGATTAAACGCTGTCTCTAGCTGTGTGTTTACATTCCTGCATTGTATTGTGGTTGATGACTATAGCCGGGGACACTTGCATCATGGTCCCTTTGGATGCTGTGTTTTGTATGGAGAGAGTTTGGGATTGGTGCTTGTGACGGATGTCTATTGGGTAGGCTGCAATGTCTTCTGGTGATAGATTCTCTCTTTTGAGCTGGTGATCTGATTGGGTACTAATCTGTGTTGTATTAAACTTAGTCCTATTGGGTATGTGTGGCAATGTCTGAGGATTCTGTTGGTATTCTTTTCATTATGGTGATTTTGGACTAGTGCTGAGCTTGATCTGGGAGCTATTGGGTCCTGGTTGTTTACTATAGATCCTGATGGAGGGCTTTCTTTGACTGTGATTTGTTGGACTGGTGCTGTTTGAGACTGATTTGTTGGTAAATCTGTGTTGGGTATTGATGTATTCCTGATTTGGTCTTTGAGTTTATTACTTATAGTTGGTTTGGAAGTGCTGTGTTACCTTGATGTGATGGCCTTTGGCTCTATCTGTGTAGGCTGTATGCTGTTTCCTCTGTGTTGTTTGACTGTGAGTCCTGTTTGGCTGGTGCGTGCCAGACTGGGATGCCTATTGGATACTGAGTGCTTTGTTTGCTTGAGGTTTTGCCTGATTGCTATGGCTGTCGCTGATGGTGCTGGTAGAATGGGCATTGTAAGTGATTCATGTTGGGTTGGTGCTGTTTGTTCTGATGGGGCCTTATTGGGACTAATATGTCTTGAATGTGATAGTCGGCTTGTTGAGAGTTTTTACTGTGAGCCCTGGAGTGTTTATTTACAGTTTGGGATGGTGCTTTTGCTTGATGAGGATTGTACTGTGCTGTTTGTATCTGATATCCTATTGACGGGGATACTGTGTTGAGACATTGTGATTCCTGTTGGAGTACTGAGTGTATGTTATTCCTGTTGTGGGGATGGTGCTGTTGTTCCATGGATTTGATTTCTTTTGAATGTTGCATTGACTTTGGGCTGGGGCTGGGCTTGAGTAGTGTTCCCAGTCTATATTTGGGTGGTGGAAGTCACCTAGTATGATGGTGTTTGGTGATACATTTATCCCCTCAGTGTTTCTCAGGAAGGCCATGTGAGAGGTTCCTGGAGTTTGTGAGGGTGGCCTGTAACATCAATTTGCAGAGGGCAGTCTTGCCTCACGGTTAATTGCACCTGGATGGTCTCCGATGCATCATGTGTTGCCACCAGTCTTGAGGTGTGGGTGTCCTGATGAATATGGGATACCCCCCTCCTTTCTTGGTATTTTCCTGATTTTGGGGCGGGCATGATGATATGAGGTAAAACCTGATAGCTTGGGGTGCTCTCAGGAGCCTTGAACCAGGGTTTTCTGTCACAGCACAGACATCGATGTTCTCCATGACTGAGAAGGGCCCGAGGTCGTGCATTTTGAGATTTAGACTTCTGGCATTGAGCAGCATTACCCTTAGTTTTTTTTTTTTGTGATTTCTAGGTGGTAGGTTTAGAATTTGAGCCTTCGCCAAAAAGGCACTATGGGGGTGTAAGAGCCTTTGCCAATATCCGGAATCGGGGTGACAGGTGCAAGCCGTCCCTCGAATGGTTGGTGCCGTGGCTTGTCAGCATGTCATCCCAGGCAGACAGATACTGGATCCCTTTGAATGACACCAGTGTTTAAGCCAATTGTTAAAGTTGATCATCTTATCTCTGTATTGTGGCATCTTTCTTGGTGAAGGTAGGATACTGCTCAAGGTCAGGGTCATACTGCCCTGGGCTACATAATCAGAGAGCTCTCATCGTCTCTTCATGTAGTCCAAGGAGGTAATGCCCTCAGGTGCACACCAGCGTGGACAATGACTGAGTCGTATTTGTACCTGCTGTTGAGAGACCTGAGTGCAGTGTTATGTGGCGGATTCTAGCGACCCACAGACAGCTTACTGTGACCTTCTCCTTACGCAATCTGGTGATCGGGAGGTCAGTGTGTCTGACTATGGAGTCACCAATGACTAGTGTGTCTGGCATTGTGTTTGGCCTTAAGGGCTGTGACTGTTTGACACTCTGACTGTGAGGTCTATGTGTTGCAGGTGTTGTGTTCTGAGGTGGTGGTTGTTTGGGTGTCTGCTTTGGTGGCCTCTGCTGTTTTGGTAGATTTGATCAGAGCCTCCGAGTATGTCTTTGTGTGTTTATGTGTATGATTTGAGGTTGTAATGGTACTATGTGAGACTGGGTCTATAGTGTGTGTGGTAACCTTCTCCTCCTGACTGGTCTTGCCAGTCCTATGTTGAGAGAGCTCAGCCTCCAGTTTGGCCGTATAGTTGCATCTCTCGCATGTATTTGTGTTTTGTGGGAGGAGGAGAGGGTTGTCTGTGTACATGAGGCAATTGTAACATTGCCTCAATATTCCCAGGTTCACCAGCTGAGCAGGAGAGGACACTAGCAACTGATCCCTCGACATGCTAGAAGGATAGACAAAAAACTTTAAAAAAAGATTCTGGGGGATGTGGGTGACTCTGGTGATACTGTGCTGCATTGACTGGTGATGTCCTGGTTGGGTTCTTCTGCTGTGTTGTATTAACTGGTGATGTCCTGATTGGTACAGGTACTGTGTTTGTATTTGATTGGATGTGTGCTGATTGGGTACTGGTGTTGTGCTGCATTGACTGGTGATGTCTGATTGGGTATGGTGCTGTCGTTGTTGCATTGACTAGATATTATCTGATTAGGTACTTGTTGTGTTGCATGGTTTGGGGATGTGCTGGTTGGGTATAAATGCTGCCGTTGTATTGACTAAGTGATATCCTGATTGGGTATGGGTACTGTGTTGCATTAGCTGGTGATGTGCTGATTGGGTACTGGTGCTGTGTTGCATTGACTGGTGATGTCCTGATTGGGTACTAGTGCTGTGGTGCATTGACTGGTGATGTCCTGGTTGGTTTCTACTGCTGTGTTGCATTGACTGGTGATATCCTGATTTGGTACTGGTGCTATGTTGCATTGACTGGTGATGTGCTAATTGGATACTGGTGCTGTGTTGTATTGACTGGTGATGTCCTGATTGGCTACTGGTGCTGTCTTGCACTGAATGGTGATATCCTGATTGGGTACTGATACTGTGCTGCATTGATTAGTGATGTCATGATTGGGTACTGGTGCTGTGTTGTTCTGAATGGTGATGTCCTTATTGGGAACTAATGCTGTGCTGCATTGACTAGCGATGCCCTTATTAGGTACTGATGCTGTGTTGTAATGACTAGTGATGTCCTGATTGGGTACAGGTACTGTGTTGCATTAACTGGTGATGTCCTGATTGGGTATAGGTGCTGTGTTGCCTTGACTGGTAATGTCATGATTGGGTACTGGTGCTGTCTTGTACTGACTGGCGATATCCTGATTTTGTACTGGTGCTGTGTTGCATTGACTGGTGATGTGCTGATTGGGTACTGGTGCTATGTTGCATTCACTGGTGATGTCCTGATTGGGTACTGGTGCTGTCTTGTGCTGACTAGTGATATCCTGATTGGGTACTATTGCTATGTTGCATTGACTAGTGATGTGCTGCTTGGGTACTAGTGCTGTGTTGCATTAACTGGTGATGTGCCGATTGGGTACCAATGTTGTGTTATATTGACTAGTGATGTCCTGATTTGGTACTGGTGCTGTGTTGCATTGACTGCTGATGTATTGATTGGGTACTGGTGCTGTGTTGCATTGACTGGTGATGTGCTGATTGGGTATTAATGCTGTGCTGTATTGACTGGTGATATCCTGATTTGGTACTGGTGCTGTGTTGTATTGAATGGTGATATCTTGGTTGGGTACTAGTGCTGTGTTCCTTTGACTGGTGATGTCCTGATTGGGTACTAGTGCTGTGGTGCATTGACTGGTGATATCCTGGTTGGTTTCTACTGCTGTGTTGCATTGACTGGTGATATCCTGATTTGGTACTGGTGCTGTGTTGCATTGACTGGTGATGTGCTAATTGGATACTGGTGCTGTGTTGTATTGAAAGGTGATGTCCTGATTGGGTACTAATGCTATGTTGTATTGACTGGTTATGTCCTGATTGGGTACTGGTGCTGTCTTGCACTGAATGGTGATATCCTGATTGGGTACTGATGCTGTGCTGCATTGATTAGTGATGTCATGATTGGGTACTGGTGCTGTGTTGTACTGAATGGTGATGTTCGTATTGGGAACTAATGCTGTGCTGCATTGACTAGTGATGCCCTTATTGGGTACTGGTGCTGTGTTGTAATGACTAGTGATGTGCTGATTGGGTACAGGTACTGTGTTGCATTAACTGATGATGTCCTGATTGGGTATTGGTGCTGTGTTGCCTTGACTGGTAATGTCATGATTGGGTACTGGTGCTGTCTTGTACTGACTGGCGATATCCTGATTTTGTACTGTTGCTGTGTTGCATTGACTGGTGATGTGCTGATTGGGTACTGGTGCTGTGTTGCATTCACTGGTGATGTCCTGATTGGGTATTAGTGCTGTCTTGTACTAACTGGTAATATCCTGATTGGGTACTATTGCTGTGTTGCATTGACTAGTGATGTGCTGCTTGGGTACTAGTGCTGTGTTGCATTAACTGGTGATGTGCCGATTGGATACCAATGGTGTGTTATATTGACTAGTGATGTCCTGATTTCATGCTGGTGCTGTGCTGCATTGACTGCTGATGTGCTGATTGGGTACCAATGCTGTGTTGCATTGACTAGCGATGTGCTGATTGGGTACTAATGCTGTGTTGTACTGACTGGTAATATCCTGATTTTGTACTGGTGCTGTGTTGCATTGACTGGTGATGTGCTGATTGGGTACTGGTGCTGTGTTGCATTGACTGGTGATGTCCTGATTGCATACTGATGCTGTCTTGTACTGACTAGTGATATCCTGATTGGGTGCTAATGCTGTGTTGTATTGATTGGTTATGTCCTGATTGGGTACTGATGCTGTGCTGCACTGACTAGTGATGTCCTGATTTGGTACTGTTGATGTGTTGCATTGACTAGTGCTATCATGATTGGGTACTAATGCTGTGTTGCATTGGTTAGCAATGCCCTGATTGGGTACTGGTGCTGTGTTGTATTGACTAGTGATATCCTGATTGGGTACAGGTACTGTGTTGCATTAACTGGTGATGTGCTGATTGGGTACTGGTGTTGTGTTGCATTGACTGGTGATGTCCTGATTGGGTACTGGTGCTGTCTTGTACTGACTGGTGATATCCTGATTGGGTACTATTGTTGTGTTGCATTGACTGTTGATGTGCTGATTGGGTATCAATGTTGTGTTGTATTGACTAGTGATGTCCTGATTTGGTACTGGTGCTGTGTTGCATTGACTGGTAATGTGTTGATTTGGTACTGGTGCTGTCTTGTACTGACTGGTGATATCCTGATTGGGTACTATTGTTGTGTTGCATTGACTGGTGATGTGCTGATTGGGTATCAATGTTGTGTTGTATTGACTAGTGATGTCCTGATTTGGTACTGGTGCTGTGTTGCATTGACTGCTGATGTGTTGATTGGGTACTGGTGCTGTGTTGCACTGACTGGTGATGTCCTGATTGAGTGCTAATGCTGTGTTGTACTGACTGGTGATATCCTCATTTGGTACTGGTGCTGTGTTGTATTGAATGGTGATATCCTGGTTGGGTACTAGTGCTCTGTTCCTTTGACTGGTAAAGTCCTGATTGGGTACTAGTGCTGTGTTGCATTGACTGGTGATGTCCTGGTTGGTTTCTGCTGCTGTGTTGCATTGACTGGTGATATCCTGATTTGGTGCTGGTGCTGTGTTGTATTGACTGGTGATGTCCTGGTTGGGTTCTTCTGCTGTGTTGTATTGACTGGTGATGTCCTGATTGGGTACTGGTGCTGTGTTGCACTGACTGGTGATGTCCTGATTTGGTACTATTGCTGTGTTGCATTGACTGGTGATGTCCTGATTGGGTACTGGAGCTGTGTTGCATTGACTGGTGATGTGCTGATTGGGCACTAATGCTGTGTTACTGACTGGTGATATCCTGATTGGATACTGGTGCTGTGTTGCATTGATTGTTGATGTCCTGATTGGGTACTGGTGTTGTGTTGCATTGACTGGTGATATCCTGATTGGATACTGGTGCTGTGCTGTATTGACTAATGATGTCCTGATTGGGTACTGGTACTGTGTTGCATTGATTGGTGATGTCCTGATTGCATACTGGTGCTGTCTTGTACTGATTGGTGATATCCTGATTTGGTACTGGTGCTGTGTTGCATTGACTGGTGATGTGCTAATTGGATACTGGTGCTGTGTTGTATTGAAAGGAGATGCCCTGATTGGGTACTAATGCTGTGTTGTTTTGACTGGTGATGTCCTGATTGGGTACTGGTGCTGTCTTGTACTGAATGGTGATATCTTGATTGGGTACTGATGCTGTGCTGCATTGACTGATGATGTCATGATTGGGCACTGGTGCTGTATTGTATTGAATGGTGATGTCTTATTGGGTAGTAATGCTGTGCTGCATTGACTAGCGATGCCCTTATTGGGTACTGGTGCTGTGTTGTATTGAGTAGTGATGTCCTGATTGGCTACGGGTACTGTGTTGCATTAACTGGTGATGTCCTGATTGGGTACTGGTGCTGTGTTGCATTGACTGGTGATGTCATGATTGGGTACTGGTGCTGTCTTGTACTGACTGGTGATATCCTGATTGGGTACTATTGCTGTGTTGCATTGACTAGTGATGTACTGCTTGGGTACTAGTGCTGTGTTGTATTGACTGGTTATGTGCTGATTGGGTACCAATGTTGTGTTGTATTGACTAGCGATGTCCTGATCTGGTACTAGTGCTGTGTTGCATTGACTGTTGATGTGCTGATTGGGTACCAATGTTGTGTTGTATTAACTAGTGATGTCATGATATTGTACTGGTGCTGTGTTGCATTGACTGGTGATGTGCTGATTGGGTACTAATGCTGCATTGTATTGACTGGTGATATCCTACTAGTGCTGTGTTCCACTGACTGGTGATATCCTGATTTGGTACTGGTGCTGTGTTGTATTGACTGGTGATGTTCTGGTTGGGTTCTACTGCTTTGATGTATTGACTTGTGATGTCCTGACTGAGTACTGGTGCTGTGTTGGACTGACTGGTGATATCCTGGTTGGTTTCTAGTGCTGTGTTATATTAACTGGTGATGTCCTGATCAGGTACTGGTGCAGTGTTGTATTGAATGGTGATGTCCTAATTGGGTAATAATGCTGTATTTAATTGTGTTTGAGCTGCAGGCATTACCATCTTTAAAAAGAGAACTGGAAGTATAGGGAAGAACATGTTGAATCCTTATTTCACAAATGCGTTACATGCTGTAACATGAACCCTAACTGATACATTAAAGTTTTTTTTTTTTTTTGCAAATAGTTTTTCAATTATCAGGTATCTTTCATTAATCATTAATCTAAGTTCTGTGTGAGGCAGAAAGCTAATGGTGTGTCACATACCTATGGTTACCAGATACCTGCAAACCCAAAGCAGGACTCTGAAGGTCATAAAGAAGGACAAAGCCATGATAAAGGAGGACAAAACAGAAAGCTTCCTGTTCTGCTCACGAAAGACAGTGTAGTGTTGCTACAAATAATTCCTTACTGACACAGGGGGCATCTGGACTGCTGTACAATAACATTTCAATGGGTAATTACCATAAACCATCCACAGTTACTATTCAATGTGTAATTACCACGTAAACCATCCTAATGTATCTTGAATATCCCTGCAAAAAGATATTAAGTTGAAAAAAAAACATGTCATCCACAAACAGCCGCCCAGAACACACTGCAGAGGTAGTATCTCTTTGACAGCTGCCAGGATATTATATTAAAAAAAAAAAAAGAAAGACAGTCATCAACAGCCCCCAAAATACACCTACCACTAGCTTCTGGTTGACCATGCCAGTGTATTATGCTAAAAAAGAAAATCATTAATAGTCTCCAAAACACCTTGCCTCCCTATATCTGGTTAACCCTGCCAGGCTATATTCATAAAAGAAAGCATACCTCTCAACTGTACAGATTTTTGCCTCATATTTTAGGTCTGTTTCTCATAAAATTGTGGTTTTCTGGCAAACTATTAAAGATTAAAGTCAGACAATAATAACAGATATTTGAGTTTCAGATTTTATAACCTTCAGAAAATGTATATAATGCAAGATCTGTTATTATATCAACTTTTTTAAGTTTGCAAGAGCAATATTTAAAAATTGTCTCTACTTTTGGGGCTTTGTCCCTGCATTATTTCTGGCTTTGTCCAGATTTCTTGCTCTAAGAGGTTGAGAGGTATGAAAGAAAGTCATCAACTGCCCCCCAAAACACACAGAGCACACGAATCTAGCTGACCCTGCCAGTGTATTAAGAAAAAATCAACAGTCCCCAAAACACATTGCCTCTGTAGTATCTGGTTAACCCTGCCAGGTTATAACCATGCAACCTATAAAAAGAAGAATTTATATGCTTGATATAAACTGCATTTTTAATAAGTTTTGCAGGCCTTAATTTATCAATTTTTCCCTTTCAGACCAATGTCTAGTTAGGAACACTTTGCCATGGGACCAGATTACTTGAAATGTTGAGGACAACCAACTGTCTTACCTTCAGCTGTTATATGGAATGCAAAAGCTATAACAGTGAATGATATATTATTAAGTCTGGGACAATGTTATGTTAATTTTAAGGCCCACATGTACATATGCAAGATTAGAGCTTATATGTTTGCTGCACATCTCAGTCACATGTTACAAGAAGAAGCTATGACACAGACCATCAGGAAATATGTAAGTTACTAGATTATACGGAGGACACAATATTAATGCATACATAGAAATATTTCAAGCATGAGAATTAATGCCCTTCTAGCCTACCAATATACCAAAACAGTTGTTTCCATAATAACTGTTCAGGCTGCACTTAAAAATATCTTCATTAATGCTTGCTTTAATGTAAATTCGTGGTCTATTCCGTGTATCAGCTACTATCTCAAGACAACCAATTAGTACACTTTTCATTCCTATAGAATCTTCTACATAGGTTGTCTGATGGTCTACTACTTTTTGATAACCCTAAACATTCCCAGAGGTGTTTGCCTCTAAATGCCCTAAATACCTGAATAAGGTCATCTTAAATCTCTATATGAGACACTGTACAAGTTTAAACATTTTAGTCTTTCATAAGTGAGAGTGTGAGAATCAAAACAGTTGGAACCACTGCAGACTACCACTTTAATCAGCTCTATGCCATTTCCACTAGCATCTGCTTAACTGTTTATTACTCTGGTTCCTCATGGAAATGGCTTTTCAGACAGACTATTTTCATTAGAGAATAAATGCTTTCACAAAAATCATGCTGAGCCCAGCTCAAAAGTAAAAACAGTTGTACATGCTTCAGACTTCATTTACTTAAAATTTATTGTTATTTCTGTTCTATGAACCATCCTGTAGACTAAAACCCAGACAGCCTCATGTGACTCCCCTCATCTCCTCCCAAACATGATAAGCTATATCCATACACATGTGCATTACACATGGATGGATCAAGGGACTCTACACTGTAAAATGGTGCTCTGTCCTGATAAGAAGGGGTACAGAGTGCCATACGCCTACAAAGGAGAGGTGCCGTGAATGTTATCTCTGCTAATGTTAGTTGGAAAGTTGCATATGGTGTTGTCAACATGCACCAAAAAGCATCCTACTCAGCATGAATGGCACTTTCAGGTTCTGTCTTTCCATTACTCATCAGTATTGACACTACCACCTTTAACATGACCCCTGCTCAGTGACAGTGACAAACTCACTCTTCCTTAAGTGTAACACAATGGCCCTTAAACAAACATAGTATTAGTATCTGGTTGACCCTGCCACAAAAAAAATAAAGTATCTGGTTGGCCCTGCCAGGGAAAAAAAGTACTTACCTTGCTTGAACACTAATATGACGGTCGACCCCTGTTTCTCCATTCTCTTGCTCTCTCTCTCACAACTAAAGCACAGAAAAAGAACGCGAGAGTAACATAACAAATTAACAGCCACATCACATATACAGATTACGTGAGAGGCTGCTGACTTTGCAGTCCCATCAGGTAAGTAAGGTTCCTGTTTCTTGTGGTTACTTAAAAGCAATGACTTCTGGGCATCTGCATAGATGCCTTCTTTGGTCTTCTCAATCCAGACTGTTATTAAAACAGTCTGGAGAGGAAAAAAAGATATTTTTGAAAGCCTGACATTTTTTCCTTTTTAGGCAATGAATGCCAGACCAATGACACAATGCTGAAAAGGAGGACATGTCCTCTTTTTGCCAGACGTCTGGTAACCCTACACATACCATCAAACCAAAATGATAAATCCATGGCATATATCAGCTTCTGCTGTCTGTGAAAAGAGGCACTGTGAGGTACAAACTCTAGAATCTAAGGCTGCACAGCACGTTTCAGACTTACAATGGTTTTGTGTAACTATTATGATGCCACCTAAACCATATGGTCACATTGCCAGAAACATAAAGGATTAGAAACGCACATTACATGTATAACAAAAATATGTAATAATTGTACATTGCTGGGAAGATATGTTAGTTTAACATGCTTTATTCCAAACAAGACATACATTTGATATGTATGCATCACTACAGAATGCATTTTACAATGTGTTATACCTACAGTATACATATAAAGGAAAACACAGTTTTACTTTACTTATTTTACATTAACCAGGGAGAGGGATAATATCAGTAAGTGAAGCATCAGCGGCTCAACAGGTAACACACTAGCCTTTGTCACTGGAAGATCAGAAGGATGTGAGTTCTAGTCTCTTCCCAGATGATAAGGACTCATTTTCCTGGCATTTAGTGTAGAAGATTAAGACTATGAGCTGTAAGCAAGCTAATTCCTGTGGTACAGGGTTTGATTCCCTTCATTGCTTTCTGTGTGACCTTGAGCAAGTCATTTGACTAGATAGTGCTTTAGGACATTTGAAAACTTGGGCTAGGTTCCATAATGGTGTCCTGGACTGTATACATACTATCTATGAATCTAGGACTGGTCCAAGAATCATTTTCAGACACAACCTAGGCCACATAGCAAAGACACAGTACATGACAGTACATTACAATATTTGACACTGGACACTTCAGCTGACCAACAATCGCAGAAATGTTATGCAAAGTAGCAGAGTATGCATAAATCACTAAGAAACACATTCTTATAAGAACAACAATTCAAGGATTTTCTGACAAATTATGTATAAAATGTTATAGCAAGTAAAATAATCAGTAAAAACTAAAGGAAAAATGTAGTATTTGTAATAGGGAACTTAATATGTAGAGTGTGTTAGCCACTGTACCACTAGAAGAATACTGTTGTAAAGTTCACTATAGAAGTATATCAGCTTGTGTGTAGCACAACAATCATGCTAAATTAAATTGGGATCATACAGAATTTTAACTCATACTAGTATGCCAAAAACATTTGAAATAAATGTAAGTACATATTTACAGTGCTATAATGACTTACCATGTGCTGTGGAGTCTCCTAAATGCAATATTGAGGAGTCCAAAAGATTAACATTAGTATCAGGAAAGAGGAAGCCTATCTTGAAAGAAACCGCACTTTGTCTTTTTTTGCCAAATGAGTCTTAAGCTTTTTTCTAAATATCATGGGGTTATTGAGAGTTAATTTATAATATGTAGTGTATAGGAGCTAGCAAGTTAGGCTGGTGCACGGCAAGAGCACTTGTTAGACCCAAAATCAGAAAAAAGGCCAGCACCAAGGAAGGTTCAAAAGTAGTTTAATAAAACTGAAACTAGACCGGTTTCAGCAGCAAGGCTTTCATCAGTAGTATAGTCAGCAAAAAGCACTTAGTCATCATCTTATATAATGTTCTTTAAGGCATCTATATGACATCACTTCCTGATATGTCAAAAATGCAAACAAGGCAAAAGTAATTGAAAAATACAATCAAGGCAAAAGTAATTGAAAAATACATAGTTCAGTAAACAAAAGTTTGCCTGAGTTGCATGCATATCTCCAGATTATAATGAAAAAATCCAAAGAGACACAGTATGCTGGTATATCAATGATAATAAACAAACTTAATAAGAAACATACAATAAAGGGTAAATGCCCAAAAATAAACCCGAAACAAAAGTCAGGTTATAAGAATTCTGGTGTTGAATACCAGCCACAGTATCCTAAAATGATCTGAAATGCAAAAACCTAAGCAATGCAACCTGATAAGAAATAAGTACATATACGTAATGCAAGTGATGGTTAATTACAAATTATAATTTATCATTTAATCCAGGAGGGAAAAGCCCCCCAAGTTTAATGATCCACCTTTTTTCTTTGGTATTTAGGATATCATGCCAACCTGTTTTAAAAGATCGATTCCCTATGATATGATCAATGATGGTGAATGTAAATTTGGCAGTGGGATGTTTGATAACATGTCTATATAGTGCATTAGTTAATCTTCTGTTTCTAATGTTACCAAGGTGTTCAGAGATCCTGACATCCTGACACGAAACTGTCTAGACGTTTGGCCAATATAAAATGCATGACATGTACATGTGGCAAGATAAATAATCCAGTCTGAACTGCAGTTACCAAAACTGTATATATTTGTCCAGTGTTCCTACTAGTGAAAGAAGTAGTTTTGAAAATATAGTTACAAAAACTGCAATGTCCACATGGATAAATGCCTGAAAGTTTATCTCCAGTAAGTGTTCTTTGAGTTGGAGTGTGATCCATGACCCTGGTTTTTTTATAGTGTGAAAATAAATTCCCTAAAGTTTTGCCTTTCCTATAGGAAAAATAACATCGCTCTCGAGATAATCTTCCAACAATGGGTGAGAATTCAATATATTCCAATGAGTATTAATAATATTTACTAAATTGGCACTATTCCTGCCATAAGTGGTAACAAATCTACATATATCTGATTCCTCATTATGAGTTTTAGTATTGTATTGGACAAGAGAATCGCTGCATTTAGCATTACTAAATTGGACTGCTGACTCAATAGTACGAGTGGAATAAGCTCTGGACAAAAATCTCTTGGTTAGATCCATTTGATGACTCTGAAGATCATCCACTGAGGAACAAATCCTTTTCATCCACAAACTGTGATTTGGTATGTTCGAATAATATGTTTCGGATGGAAACTATCAGCATGTAGAAGGGTATTATATTGTGAGAATTTTCTGTGTACGGACGTTCTAAGAGTGTTATCCTCCTGTCGAATTAAATTGACATCCAAATAACTGATTGCACTCCTATTATATTCCACAGTGAATTCGATACCCCAGATGTTCCCATTCAAATGTTGAATAAATTCCTGGAGGTATTCCTCACCTCCTTTCCATATAAGCCAACAGTCGTCCAGGTATCTTTTCCATATATCAATCTCAGGTAGATATATGTTATGCAAAGGGTCATATAAAATCATATCTTCCATGTAGCCCATAAAAAGAGCAGCATAAATGGGTGCAAAGGATGCACCCATACCCTGTAGTTGCCAATAGCAGTTTTGTTGGAAATAAAAAACATTTTTAGTTAAAATGTGTTCAGCCATACACAACAATAAGGTGTTCATCCCTGGGGGTATAAATTGGTTTTATTTAGCCAGTATTCCAATGCTGATACCCGCCCAATGAGGGATGCTGGTATAAAGCGAGGATACATCAAGGGTACACATAAGCCATTCAGGGTCCAATTGAGACTCAGAGACTATCTGCAAAAATTCAGTCGTGTCCTTGATTCTTGTTCTAACACATGTTAACAGTGGTTTCAATTTTTCAGTTAGAAAAACAGACAAGGGTTCAGTGAGTGACCCAATGCCAGATACAATCGGTCTGCCTGGTGGCTGATCAATGGACTTATGAATCTTAGGAAGTAGATAAAGTTGTTGTTTCGCAGGATCCATCCAAAACATATTATTCGGAACATACCGAAATCACAGTTTGTGCAGATGAAAAGGATTTGTTCCTCAGTGGATGATCTTCAGAGTCATCAAATGGATCTAACCAAGAGATTTTTGTCCAGAGCTTATTCCACTCGTACTATTGAGTCAGCAGTCCAATTTAGTAATGCTAAATCCAGGGATTCTCTTCTCCAATACAATACTCATAATGAGGAATCAGATATATGTAGATTTGTTACCACTTATGGCAGGAATAGTGCCAATTTAGTAAATATTATTAATACTCATTGGAATATATTGAATTCTCATCCATTGTTGGAAGATTATCTCGGAGAACGATGTTATTTTTCCTATAGGAAAGGCAAAACTTTAGGGAATTTATTTTCACACTATAAAAAAACCAGGGTCATGGATCACACTCCAACTCAAAGAACACTTACTGGAGATAAACTTTCAGGCATTTATCCATGTGGACATTGCAGTTTTGTAACTATATTTTCAAAACTACTTCTTTCACTAGTAGGAACACTGGACAAATATACATACAGTTTTTGGTAACTGCTGTTCACACTCGATTATTTATCTTCCCACATGTTCATGTCATGCATTTTATATTCGTCTAGACAGTTTCGTGTCAGGATCTCTGAACACCTTGGTGACATTAGAAACAGAAGATTAACTAATGCACTATATAGACATGTTATCAAACATCCCACTGCCAAATTTACATTCAGGATCATTGATGATATCATAGGGAATCGATCTTTTAAAACAGGTTGGCATGATATCCTAAATACCAAAGAAAAAGGTGGATCATTAAACTTGGGGGCTTTTCCTCCTGGATTAAATGATAAATTATAATTTGTAATTAACCATCACTTGCATTACGATATGTACTTATTTCTTATCAGGTTGCATTGCTTAGGTTTTGCATTTCAGATCATTTTAGGATACTGTGGCTGGTATTCAACACCAGAATTCTTATAACCTGACTTTTGTTTCGGTTTATTTTGGGCATTTACCCTTTATTGTATGTTTCTTATTAAGTTTGTTTATTATCATTGATATACCAGCATACTGTGTCTCTTTGGATTTTTCATTATAATCTGGAGATATGCATGCAACTCAGGCAAACTTTTTTGTTTACTGAACTATGTATTTTTCAATTACTTTTGCCTTGATTGTATTTTTCAATTACTTTTGCCTTGTTTGCATTTTTGACATATCAGGAAGTGATGTCATATAGATGCCTTAAAGAACATTATATAAGATGATGACTAAGTGCTTTTTGCTGACTATACTACTGATGAAAGCCTTGCTGCTGAAACCGGTCTAGTTTCAGTTTTATTAAACTACTTTTGAACCTTCCTTGGTGCTGGCCTTTTTTCTGATTTTGGGTTTAATTTATAATATGCAGTCCAAACATCAGTTCACTAGCATAGAAAGATGAAACCTCAACTGTAACCCAGGTGATATGGACTCTGAGGTCGCTGGCTGGGAGAGCAATGATGTGGCAGAGAATGCTTCCTAACCTAGCAAGAGGTTTGGGGGCAAGTAGAATGTGCAGTCCATCTGCAATCCCTGGTGAAGACCAGAGTGGGATACAGGTGTCTGCTTAAAAGTGAGGGTGGGACTTTGTGTTTAGCTCAGAACTAGTGTACAGTTGTGTGAAATGAGTTGGAATACTTGGGTTACTATGTGTTTGTAATAAACCTGAAATATGTGATTTTGCCTTTACTTATTTTATTTATTTTTACCACAGTCAGACATCTGGGGTATACAATGTCAACAACAGGGCTATACTTGCTGGGTATAAGTTAGTGAGTGAGTGTGTGTGTGTGTGTGTGTGTGTGTGTGTGTGTGTGTGTGTGTGTGTGTGTGTGTGTGAGAGAGAGAGAGAGAGAGAGAGAGAGAGAATGGCTGACTGTGCTGCCAGTTTCAAGTTAAACAAACCCTATCAACAGTGGGACTACAATTACTTGGTACTAGGGTTGTCTGTGGATGAGAATGTCTGACTTTGCTATTTTCATCAAGTTTATTAGTCTGGTGTTGCAGAACTAGTGTGTATTTGTGTAAACCAGGTTTGAATACTTTACTGTGAACATTTTTTACTACAATCAGAGACACGACTGTACAAAGTGAAGTGGTCGTAACTGATGGATTTAGACAGTGGTGGATTATGACGACAGTAGTTTAAATGGTCTTAAATTAGGAAAGTAAATCCAAAAGAACATGTGTATTTATGAAGGCCTCACAAAAAAAAAATATGTGGGTATTGGGGCCCATGGTTTGAAAACCAGCTAGGGATAATGGTACACATCATTAGTCATTGACCACTTTACATGTCAGTCACCATAGCAAGCCTGTATAAAAGTACACGAAGCATTTAAAAGTAGGGCATATCAAGCAGTAGCTCATTGCCCCATTTCTAAACTCCCTGACCCATAGCCGGCCTTAGGCATAGGCCAACTAGGCGGCCGCCTAGGGCGCCACTCTAGCAAGGGTGCTTTTCCAGTATTTATTTAATGTAGTTAGACCAGGATGGGGGCACCAGGTGATGTGGTGAGGGGCGCCATGGAGCCCTTTTGCCTAGGGCACCAGTTGACCTAAGGCCACTCCTGCCCTGACCAGTCACATACCTAAAACTAATACAAACATATGCATTATAATGTTAATCACTAACATGTCCATCACGCATGTTGGTTTACTCATGACTAGTGCAACTGACAAATTAGGGGGAAATAGAAACAAAAGTGGGTAAAACAGCAAAACTGGCTGGACATCTGGTGATTAGCAGTATTATATAGCATGTTTGTTTAAAAGGTGCTTAACTGAGTAAAATACACATATTTGTGCATTATTGTCTTCTTCGCAGAGTAGTGATTTTTAAACTAATAGAACTTTTTTAGACACCCTCTTGCTCTGGAAATATGCAGCACAGATGTCTAGCTGATGTATCACACATATGCATGTTGAGGTCTGTGTTTGTGCGTATGCAATGCAGTAGGTATTCTTTTACATCACTGGTGATGTGAGAGTGAGTTTCCTTGTTTTTTTAATTGTTTCTTTTGCAGGAATAAAATGAGGAATGCTAAGTTAGATCACTCTGAGGGCCAGCAGTGGAGGTACAGCAAACAGATTTAAAATGATTTGATTCTTTTGGAACCATCTGATGGATTCATAATAGCAACAAGTTCACTTTTAGTTTCCATCTTGGTTGAACACACTTTTTGTGATAGCAACAAAAACTCAGTTTAGCCAATTAAATGGCCCCATTTTCAAAGCTATTTTGAAAATTGTATGCTAACTTTTGTCTGGTTCTGTGGTGCAGAAGTGCAGAACCCTTAATGCACCCAGGTGACAGGAGTTCAAATAGTGGCTCTGCACTGGAGGGTCCTGGCAGGGAGGGGGAGGAATGAAGAGACTTGATCTGCTTGCCTCTCCCAGGGGTGAGAAGGGATAATGTTTATTCAGGGACACACTGTTCAATATGAGATCTTACCGGAGATCAGGGAGACTATTGCTCATACTCTGCGGGAGGGGCTCTTTTAAAGGGAGCACATATTAAAGAAGTGATGGGACATCTTCTTCAGACAGCCCAATTTATGCCCTTGTAGTCACCTAGCCAAGTGTATCTGTAACTTAGGCCAAGGAGAAATGGAAAATATGAACTGCCTGTAATGACTGCCAAAATAATGATCACTCCCAGTGAACCCTCACCCAGGTGAAGGGGAATGAATGGGCCAATTGGCTGGAGGGGATGATTTCCACAAATGGCAGAGGTATAATGGTACAGAAAAAGATGAAGTGTATGCTTATATAACATTTAATTTTTTTTTTTGGGGGGGGGTCTTAATCTTCCCACTCAAGGGTGTAGCCATATAGACTTAATAACTGAGTACATGTTTTTGGAGCATCTCACGCAAAGATTAAGTCTTACAGGGGCCGTACAATGGTTTCAACTTAGTCAATACTCACAACATGGATTTGAATATAACTGGCTTAGAGATATGACTTTTCACCTAAAAAAATATATTAGTACGGGGCAACAGTTAAATTTGTAAGTGCTGCTAACAAGTGGTCTCTAGGGCCATAGTGCTGCTGATTGATAACCTCTAGGGCCATAGTGTTGCTAATCAGTGGCCTATAGGGCCATAGTGCTGCTAATCATTGATCTTTAGGGCCACGCTGCTTATCAGCACCACTGCTTTTAAGTTACTGCATCTGCAGCAATGCCCACTACTCACCATTAAGTTGGGTATTGCATCCCAGCACTACCTCCTGAGATCTACAGATCAAGGAGCCCTGACCCTGAAAGGATTGGCTTTTATTGTTGTTGTAGAGGAAGCAGTATTGAGTAAGGTAGTATCTGCAATATGGAACAGCCTACCAACCTCCACCTGTGTTATAAATGAACTATAACATTACCTATTTGATAAGCACAAACATATTTGCATCAGAAATAATGGGATTCCACTTTGACCATCTTGCCTGTCTGAGAGGAATGTTATTTCTATCCATTTTGCTGTTCTCTTAAATCAGTCATGCATTTTCCAGTATTTTTGCTTTTAATGTAGTATTTTATATTTTGTATTCAATCTGTGATTTTTATAAAAGCCAACATTTTAGTTTTGAATGCTGTTGTAACTGTGGTGGTTCCTTCTCATTTTCATTTTCAATTACTGATAATTAGTACCCATATTTTTATCTGATAATACATTCCTTATAACTCACTGCATAAACTGTACCTTATTTTGTAGTTGTATCATGTTTTAAAATTGCTGTATTCATATTTGATTGATTTCTGTTTCATTCTTTTTGCCTGTGACCCAGGCTACAGTGGAAAAGGATCTGCAGTCCAGTTCATTTGCCCAGTCATCAGATAGATAGGTAGATCGATAAATACATAGAAAAACAGATAAATAAATAGAATGCTTGAATTACTTTTGGAATTTGAGCTGCGCTTGACTGTTTACCTATTCTTTCTTACTTTCTTTTAATACTGAATTATTTGTTTATTCAGCTGTACCTCTGATTGTTGTATCCACTTGTTTTTTTTTTTTTTTTTTTTGAATCTGTATTCCTGGGTCATAGCTGAAAACAGTCCATTCAGATCAGCCCACTTACCCAGTTAATAAAAACAATAAACAGATGTCAAACCTTGGCTTATCTGCAAAGGGTCATGGTGAAAATTTTTGAGTATCAGTTACAGAGTAAAAAAAGATGTCAAGAAGCGTAACATCAATCACCGTTTCCATAGGAAATAATTGCTGGTGTAATTTTTAAATGTGCATGAGTAATGATTCCTTTCTTTTGGGAGATTTCTCACTTCTTTGAGTTGGTACAATTATGGAGGTGGTATATATAGGTTCGGGCGGGGATGTGAAGCTTGTCCCCCAATGGGGAGTGCGTAGGGGGCTTTCTCCTTTTGAAAAACAGTTAACTTTTTCACCTTTCTATATTTTAGGCTTTATTTTTTTAGGGTTTCTGATGCTCAGGGTTGTGCATTTCAGTTATTCATAGCTAAATTGTGAAATGTGACATACTATTGTGTGGTGACAGACAGATATGGCTGCAAAGGATAAACAGCTTTTTCTGGAATGCAGAGTAACCTGAACAGACAGTGTTACATAGATTCTCATGTAGCTGGTAGCCAACAAAATTCCTTCTGAAGCACTTTGGAAATAGAAAGCTGTGTTACCTTGACATTCAAGATAAATCTTTCTTACAGACAACAGGGGTGATGCAGTCTTACCTGACTGATTTCCTTCTCCTTGCTGAAGTGCTCCATGAAATGTGTAACCAGGAAAGCCCCATATGCACCAGTCAACACAAGAATACTGCCTCTTTATTATCAAGATCTGCGGAGAGAACTGCACCCAATCTTTTTGTTCCTACGATGCCTCCTTATTTTGGTTTTGTCTCACAGCGCAGACTTCAAATGTTTTATCTTCAAAGAGTGATTTAGAAATCAAATTCCCTTGTGCTCCCGAAGTAAATAAAAAGTAGTAATGCATACACGTCTTTTAAACACTGCTACCTGCACCTACTACTCAAATACTGGGCAGGAATTTACTCATGGTACTTACAATTGGCACATCTTCCTAAGTTCCTGGCTAAACTTCATTAGGTAGCAAATAAAAAAAAAATGAAAAAAACTCCACATTATTTTAAGTGTTCTTGTAAGATATATGGAACAAGAAAAAACAGTGAAAGCATTGCTATTGGATTGTTTAGCACGCAGCTGCAGTATAACAAGAAAGAAGTGGTACACAGGTAAGATGAAACAAACCATAGCATCTTGAAAGGCATTTCCAGCTGCTGCCATCTTTGAAAGGGGCATGGCTACGGGTGGAGCATGATTGCCTCAATTATGTCACAGGGTAGGGGGGCAGCTGAAAAATCTTAATGCTTGGGGAATCAGGGTGGATGCTACCTCTTTCAGGCTTCCATCTAGTAAGATCTTTATTGCTTGGGGGGGTATAAAAAAAATCACATTTTCAATTATACCTCAGATCAGTCAGCCCTGCTTATTTGACCACAGGCATCTTCTAGTAACTGAATACAGCATATCTGTGGTCTTGAACCCAAAGGAGAAAATTGGTGTTCCTTACTTGCTGGCTAAATTTCTCAATTTAACTGAATCACAGCAATAAGATATAGTAAAGTCTCTGGGTTCTGCTGGGATTTACGCCCTTTTGTTCATAGGTTCATAGGTTCATAGGTACATACTAGGCTATCTGCCCGAGGGCATTTACAAGCCTAGCCCATAGTTTTGTGGCTTACGCCACCCCTTTAGTTTGGAGAAACTATGCCCATTATTTTGCTGTGCCTCTGTCGAGCAGTGACACTGAGGTAACCCCTGGGGTATATCTGCGATCTCCCATCCATTGGTCAAGATTCCTCTTGAACAAGGCCAGCGAGGTGCTCTGCCTCACATATACTGGGATTTTGTTCCACAGCATAGGGAGTCTTTGGGTGATGAATCTATCCCTCCAGCACGTCCTATTAATAACCGTGTCGAGGTTTAAGTCTCCTGCCCTTGTGGCTCTGAGGGATCTAGATTTTTTGAGGTGAAGCATGTTCATCAAATCTGGGTTTGACATGGCCTTGTATGTCAGGCACAGGTCACCTCTGAGCAAGCGGTAAGCAACTGAATAGAGCTGGAGTTCTTTCAGTCGGGCAGCATAAGACAGATTTTTGAGACCCTTTATCCTTTTGGTGAGGAACTTTTGTGGCCTCTCCAGCTGCTGCAAGTGTCGGGTCAGATACATTCCGAATGGGGCATTGTACTCAATCATTGGTCTGATGAGTGATGAGTATAGGGAGACTATGACCTCCCTTGATCTAGATGTGAATCCCTTCATGATAAGGTGGGCTATGTAGAAAGTCTTCCTAACTACTTTAGCAATATGAGTGTCGAATGAAAGGCTACTGTCAACCTGGGTCCCCAGGTCCCTGATAACTTCTTCTGTGATCAGTGGATTGCCACCTATATGGTAGCTAGGGGTAACCTTGTTTTTCCCGAAGGATATGACTATGCATTTCTTGGCATTTAACTTTAGGCCATGGCTCTGGCACCAGTTATCCGTTTCTGAGAGACCCTTCTGAAGGATATCTGTGTCAGATGTGTTTTCAACTACGGTGCCCAGTTTGCAGTCATCTGCAAACTTTGTCAGCCACAACCCTCCTGTGTTTGCTTGTACTTCAGAAAAGTAGATGCCAAACAAGAGTGGGCCCAGGACTGAGCCCTGTGGGACACCACTTGTGACAGGCTTTGAGTCTGACATGGCGCCAGCAACTCTGACCCTGTGGGTTCTGTCACTCAGCCAGTTTGCAACCCATCTTGTGATGTATGGGTTTACATTTAAGTTGATGAGTTTTTCAATGATACCCGAGTGGGGTATTGTATCAAAAGCCTTCGCCAGGTCGAGGTAGGCTGTATGGACTGCCTTCCCCTCGTCAATGGCCTTGGTGACTGTTTCGAAAAAGTCAACCAAGTTTAAAAGGCATGATCTGCCTTTGACAAAGCCAAACTGGGTTGGATCCAAAGTCTGCAAATTCCCTATGTCTTTATTTATGAGATCCATTATGATCCTCTCCATGGCTTTGCAGATAAGGCTTGTCAAACTAATGGGACGGTAATTTCCAGGGTAAGTGGAGGCACCACCTTTGTGGAGTGGGACCACAGTCGCTGTGCGCCACTCCTGGAGTGCGATCCGGAGGTGAGACTAAGATTAAACAGCTGTCCTAACTGCGGGTTTAATTCCTCATTGAGTTCGTGGAGCACACAGCCGGGGACACCATCAGGTCCCATGGATGCTGTGTTCTTTGCCTTGGAGAGAGCAGTTCTCACCTGGGCGTTAGAGATGTTTGGGGGGCTACAATCATTTGGTATAGATATCTCTCCTTTTGGGGGGGAGGGGGGGGGAGAAGTTTGCACTGAATCTGTCAGCCAGTATGTTGGCAATGTCTGTAGGATCAGTAATCTTCACATCATTTTGAACTAATTCTGAGCATATCTGGGAGTTTCCTCCCAGGTTTCTGACATAGTTAAAGAATGCCTTATGGTTGTCTTTTGAGTCCTTAGCTATTTTTCTCTCAAAATTAGCTTTGGATGATTTTATGAGAGCTCTTAGCTTTTTACTTATAGTGATCAGCGGTGTCTTACCTTTTAAGGATTTTGCTCTATCTTGTAGTAGCTTTCTCCTTTTGTTGTAGAGTTTGTTTATGGCTGGGGTCCACCAGACTGGACGCTTGCCTTTGGTACAAAGAGTCTTTGTTTTGCTTGGGATTGCCTGATCCATGCAGCCCTGCAGGTGCTGGTAGAAGGCATTTGTAAGTGATTCAGCGGTTTGAGTATTGTTTACCGCGGCTCGGGGCCTTAAAGGAGACCACACTAGTCTTTAGAAGTGTGAAGCCGGCTTCGAGAAGTTCTTTACTGTGGTCTTTTTATTTCGGTGGGGCGGATGAGGACCTCCAGCGAGATTAGTTTGTGATCTGATCTCACCAGTGAGGGGTATATTTCCGGTGTTGAACATTGTGCTCCCATGTTCGTGATGATGAGATCAAGTATGTTTTCTCCTCTTGTGGGGATGGTGACTAGTTGTTCCATGACATTTGAGTTTATGAATTCCAGGAACTTTTGGGCTAGAGTGTTTGGGCTTGAGTAGTGTTCCCAGTCTATATTAGGGTAGTTGAAGTCACCTAGTATGATGGTGTTCGGAGCTACATTTATCCCCTCCAGTGTTTTCAGGAAAGCCATGTGAGGTTCCTGAGTTTGCGAGGGTGGCCTGTAACATGCTATAGATTATCCCTTACTAAGCTGCTGTGTCTCCTGGATCTGGGGGTGGATATTTTCCTCATATTTTACACCTGGATTCCTGCCCTTCCCTATCCTAAGAGGCCCAGTGGACATCTTCTAAACTCCTGATATCCTGAATAGGATTAAATATCCTCCTAACAGACTGTCCTCCCAGATTTTTTGTGGAAAATTTTACACCTGGATTCCTGCCCTTCCCTATCCTAAGAGGCCCAGTGGACATCTTCTAAACTCCTGATATCCTGAATAGGATTAAATATCCTCCTAACAGACTGTCCTCCCAGATTTTTTTGTGGAAAATTTTACACCTGGATTCCTGCCCTTCCCTATCCTAAGAGGCCCAGTGGACATCTTCTAAACTCCTGATATCCTGAATAGGATTAAATATCCTCCTAACAGACTGTCCTCCCAGATTTTTTTGTGGAAAATTTTACACCTGGATTCCTGCCCTTCCCTATCCTAAGAGGCCCAGTGGACATCTTCTAAACTCCTGATATCCTGAATAGGATTAAATATCCTCCTAACAGACTGTCCTCCCAGATTTTTTTGTGGAAAGTATGTCCTATCATTGTACTGCTTAGCTTTACTCACTAGGACATTTTCTACTTCCCTGCCAGGTTAACCAGCAGCCTCCCCCCCCCTTCTAGATTGGCCTTTTGTTGGTCCCCTCTCCTTATTGCCTTTAGTCCATTAATCCTCTCTCTCTACCCTGTTTCTAGTTCTCTTATCTTGGTTAATACCCTGCTTGCTCTATCTGATATTTTTTCCTATCTTGGCCCTTATATTTTTTCCTAACTTGGCCCTGCTTGCTCTATCTGAGATTTTTCCTAACCTACTAGGTGGCGCCCTTCATACCATAACTTATCCTACTACATTTTCTGACTATCCCACTGCAAATCCTACTGTCCTTTCTTGTTCCTTAGTCTACCTTTACCTACTGTGCTTTCTTGTTCCTTTATTTACCTTTACCAGCTTTACCCAGCACTTTTTCTTTTACCCCCCACTTACCTTTCAATCTCCTCAAACTCCTAACTGCTGAACTCACCCTTACCATTACACCTGTTTCTCTCTTCTTGCCTGATTGTTTTCTGCAACTTTTGTTCTGTTCCTTCCCCATGGTCTCCTTTTCACTTCATACTTTCTCCATGCTACATCTGCCTTAGGCTTTTACTCTTATCACTTTTTTCCAGCCTCTTTTCCATCTTCACCTTTAACTTCCTGCTCTACGCTCTAATTACTGTTTTCTGTGCTACACTTTCCCAGTCCTTCCTTCCCCCACCTGTCCCCTCCCCCTCCAGCTCCACTTCCGCTTTTTCCCTACAAATACACCCGTCCTCCAGCCATTTCCTCCCTATAGATTATCCCTTACTAAGCTGCTGTGTCTCCTGGATCTGGGGGTGGATATTTTCCTCATGTGAGTACTTTGATTTTAGCTGCATTTATATGTTCATCCTGTGAGTACTTTGGTTTTAGCTGCATTTATTAACTGTACCTGCTGTGAATATTCCGTTTTTGTTACAAATTTCAAACAATCCTATGTGCTTAACCCGCTGGGTATACCTGTATAGTTGTCATGAAACTTGTATGAAAGGCGTTGGGAACCACGTGGGACGCCGTTTTTAATTTGGACCTCGGAAGGTGGTTTCATCCCCCTTCTACCCTCCTGTTACTAGTTATACCTGTGCCTGTCCCCGATCCTAACAATCAGCCTAACTGAGTCAACGGCTGCTTTATATATATTTTTCTTTTTCCCGCTTGCTGTAACCTCTTCACCACTGCTATGATATTTACTGCTTAAAGTCGCTCCATAGGCGCCTGCCTTGTATCCGGACTACTGTCCACTTTTGCTTATGGGCAATTGTGACAACGGAGTATACTATACCTAGTTAAACTTTCACTCCACTGGTTTTAACTATACTTTGGGCGTCCTACGGCACACAAACCAGACTGCCCAGTGATAGCGTTGTTTTCAGACTGCGCTAACAGCGTGTCCTTGAAGGGCTTGCAAAGTGCCTTAGTGCCTTTGTACTAAGCTCGCCTAGCAGCAGTTTTGCTCGGCAGGCTGTTTTTTTTCCCCCCTCTTCTTAGGATATTGCTAGCAAGTGACCTAGACCTACCCCTGTACTCTTGGTGCCCTGACTCTGGGAAGTAAAGTAGTAGCTCACAATTTCATCACCCGTCTATCACTTTATGTGCCTAACTCAACTGTTTTTCGCTCCTTGCAACTGTAGACATCCTTATATATCCCTCTTACTCTTATCTATGACTACTTTTCTCCCCTGTTGGACCATTTAACAGTGTCCCTCCCTAGGCAGCCTCCTCGTGGTCTCCCTCAATTATATTAATGGCGTCCATGATGGGCAATAGCGTTGAAAATGTCGCTGAATACTAATGTATTTTGTCGTTGGAAATGCAATGCTCATTGGTAACGCCTAATATCAGAGCTGCATTTTTGTTCAGGTTTATTTGACCTACTATGACGTATGTATTTTTTTAACACACATTACCCTTTAGTATACTGTAATATTAGACCTAGATCCATAACTGCTTAATGTTGTTTTACCCATATGTTCTATGGGAACTGGTTTGACTGCTTGGTGCCTATGCTTGCTATATTGATGGTATTCAATCTCTAGGATAGTTGCTGCCTGCCTATGCATTTTGTCTAACTTGACTGCCAGATATCTATGCTTAGTATATTGTTGTACCAAGTTATTAGGGGAAATGCTGTTTTGCCTAATGGTTTTGTAGCTAACAACTACTGTTAGATTTGTTTGATTTGTTCTTTTGGGCCCTCACTGTATTTAGCTATCCAGCTACTCTGCTTCATACAGTGTGCCCTAGAGCATACCTCTATACTATTCTTTGTATTGCCAGGATTTAAAGCATCAGTGATTGTATTATTGTACTCATATTACTGATTAATATATTATTTTTCCTTACTTGTTTTTTCTTTTACACCTGGATTCCTGCCCTTCCCTATCCTAAGAGGCCCAGTGGACATCTTCTAAACTCCTGATATCCTGAATAGGATTAAATATCCTCCTAACAGACTGTCCTCCCAGATTTTTTTGTGGAAAGTATGTCCTATCATTGTACTGCTTAGCTTTACTCACTAGGACATTTTCTACTTCCTGCCAGGTTAACCAGCAGCCCCCCCCCCCTTCTAGATTGGCCTTTTGTTGGTCCCCTCTCCTTCTCTCCTTATTGCCTTTAGTCCGTACAACCCTCTCTCTCTACCCTGTTTCTAGTTCTCTTATCTTGGTTAATCCCCTGCTTGCTCTATCTGATATTTTTCCTATCTTGGCCCTGATATTTTTTCCTAACTTGGCCCTGCTTGCTCTATCTGAGATTTTTCCTAACCTGGCCACTAGGTGGCGCCCTTCATACCATAACTTATCCTACTACATTTTCTGACTATCCCACTGCAAATCCTACTGTCCTTTCTTGTTCCTTAGTCTACCTTTACCTACTGTGCTTTCTTGTTCCTTTATCTACCTTTACCAGCTTTACCCAGCACTTTTTCTTTTACCCCCACTTACCTTTCAATCTCCTCAAACTCCTAACTGCTGAACTCACCCTTACCATTACACCTGTTTCTCTCTTCTTGCCTGATTGTTTTCTGCAACTTTTGTTCTGTTCATCCCGCTCCGTTCACGCTCACTCCTCCCCACCCCCAATTCCACCCACCCCAGGGTCCTACATTTATACATACTTTGACACACCCCTAATTATCATTAAACCTATCTCTACATCCTGCACACCCACCACTTAACCCCTTACTCACATAACCACACCCCTCTCATCTAGCACATCCATACTAACGTATCCTATTACTTTACACCGTGAAGTCCTATACTTACAAACTTTCACTCTATAATAATTATGCCTTTAACCCTTAACTCAATAATTCCTCTTCTCCTACTTAACATCCTGCTTTACTACTACACTCTAACCTCCTACGAACATCTCAGGCTTAGCCAAACTCCTGCAGGAACCAAACATAGTACAACTACACTTCCTGGTCCTGATGAAACCCACATTAATATACTTTCAACCAGTCCCTACCTTCCCCCTCGTTTCCATAAATTACACCATTACAGACTCACAACCTCCAAACGATTCTATCTTATAGCCATCAAGTACACAAATATCTTTCAAACCACACAAACACTTTTATTGATACATGGGGACATCCACCCCAACCCAGGTCCCAATACCATCCCCAATCCCACTCCTACAAGCCATATAGCTAACGCTGCTAGCACCTTCTCCACTGACTCCTCTCCATTGCTCACTTAAATATTCGTAGCATTAATAATAAAATAACACAACTCCACGCCTTAATTGATTTCTATTCCTTTGATATCCTCTGTCTCACAGAAACCTGGCTTAAACCCAGCACCAAAGATAATCAATTTACTCCCCCAGGCTATAGCACCTTAAGGCTAGATCGTCCTAATAAAAGTGGAGGAGTCGCCATCCTATACAAATCTCAACTTCAGGTAGCCTTAATCAACTCCTTGCCCCTCCCCAGCAAATGCTGAAATACTTTGCACCAAACTCCAAGTAAATAAATCCAAATCTATTAACATTATATGTTCCTACATCCCCCCAGGTAAAAACATCACTACCCTAGAAAATATCCTTAGCTGGGCCTCCTGTAGCTTTCCCCAAGAAACCATACTCTAGGTGATTTTAACATTGACTGGAACTCCTGCATATCCCCACACCTCCAACCACCTCAATCTCTTTAACTTTCATCAAACCATTAACTCACCTACCCGAATAAATAAATCCACCCACAAACAAACCATTCTAGACTGGATATTGACCAACAACAATCCTCTCCTACAAAACAGGAATACTCCTGACAATATTAGTGACCACCTCCTTACCTTTATCACGAAACAAAATTCAACAATCCCAAACCAACTACTTATCGTACCAAACACAACAAAACAAACTTCAACCTAGCATCCTTTCAGAATGAACTCAGGGAATACAACTGGTCTTCTCTAAAACACCTCCCAATAGATGAGGCTGTAACCCATTTCAACAATACCTTCCTAAAAATTCTTAACCAACATGCTCCATCCCGCTTAGTCAGAGTCAAATCCAAAGCAGCCCCTTGGCTCTCTAAAACAACTAGACAAACTATGAGAGCTAGAAATAAACTATGGTCTAAATGGAGGTCCACAAAATCCAACTGACCATCTCAACTTCAAACAACTGAGAAATAAAACCAAGAGGCTTACCATTCAGGACAAGAAAAACTACCACCTTCAATACCAACAGAACCAACACCAAAACCCTAAACAATTTTGGTCAGGAATTAACAAACTACTCCACCCAGGCAACACCAAAACACCTACCCCAGATAGCCTAGCACAATCCGAACCGAACATAATAGCCGACAATTTCAACAACTTCTTCTCTCAGACAGTCTCCTCACTTGCAAGTACCATGACTCCCCCCTCAACCCTCCAATCTACCCCCACTCTAAACAGCACACACATACTAAAGCTCAATACTGTCTCAACAACCTACATCCACAAGCTACTATCCAAACTCAAACCTTGCACCCCTTCTGCAGATAAGCTTCCAGCTGAATATCTGCAACTAGCTGCAGCCGAGATAGCCTACCCAGTCTCCATCTTAATAAACCGAACCATAACTGAATCCAAAATACCATCCTGTTGGAAAATCTCCCATATTATCCCCCTCCATAAAGGAGGTAACTCCAACGAACTCTCCAATTTTCGGCCTATTGCCCTCCTATCTCCGCTTTCCAAAATAATGGAACGCTGCATTCACCATCAACTTCTACACCACCTCTTAAATAACAATTTGCTTGTAGACTCACAACATGGTTTTAGACCCCACCACAGTACCTCAACTGCCCTTCTCTCCTTCACTGATTCTATCAATAGAAACCGCAACAACAACCTGTTCACCTCTGCAATATTCTTAGACCTCTCTAAAGCATTCGATATGGTCAACCATAAACTTCTCCTCGATACCCTACAATCCCTCTCACTAGACTCACAAGCACTACAGTGGTTCAACTCTTACCTGACTAATAGAAAACAAGCAGTCCTCTGGAACAGCCATCTATCCTCTCAACTCCCAATTACTATTGGCGTTCCACAAGGATCCATCCTAGGTCCCCTACTTTTCTCTATTTTCATAAATAACCTGTCCACTTCCCTCCCTTCATCCACTTGTATTCAGTATGCAGATGATTCCACTCTCATCTGCTCTGCTTCATCACCTGCACAACTCCACTCCGCTACCCAGGTGGTATTCACTGCAGCAGAAAAATGGTTCCAACATATCTGTCTCCTCCTAAACCCCAAAAAAACCAAACTACTACTGTTCACCCCCACCTCTAAATCCACCCCTATCACTTTCTCCATTGTATCATGCAATGGCACTGTCATCCAACCTGATTCGTCCACTAAGCTGCTAGGCATAACCATAGACAATCAGCTAAATTTTGACTATCACATTGACTTAACTATCAAGTCAGTCAATAAAAAGATGGGTGCTCTTTACAGACTTAAGCCCTTCCTTACTACTACTACCAGAGAGACTCTAGCCCAAACTCACCTCATTTCTACATTATTGTATGCCTCTCCTTCCTTTATCAATATTTCTAAAGCTAATCTTCAAAAACTGAATACCGCCTACCACAGTATAGCCAGATTTGCCACTGGCTCTCTATTCCAAACTCATCACTGTCTTAACTTAAAAAAACTAAACTGGCTTGAACTTCCCAACCTAATACTACTACAGCAGCTAATCATCACTTTTAAAATTCTACATCACCCTTCCAACACACCCATACTAAATAAACTCATCACTCCTTACAAAAATCTCACTTCACTTAGATCAGCCAACAAGGTACTAGTTACTACTGTGAAATCTCACAATAAATCAGGAGATTCCTTATTTACAAACATTGTTGGCTCTTACTGGAATAAACTCCCACCAGAACTGACCTCCCTAGACTCATATCAGCTTTTCAAAAAACAGATGAAAACGCACCTAATAACCCACTGGCTATGCCCTTGCTCCAATCCTGACTGACCCCAGCAAACTTACTATTTCTCCTCAGTCTGCTCATGTGCACTTTTGCTCTTCTGTTCTAACTTAAACTGACTTCCACGGTCCCTCTATTTATTTCTGTTCTCCTGTTCTTAGTTCTGCTGGACTACCCTCACCTCTTTTATTGTCTGTCTCCTGCTTCTTTTTAGCTGACTTCCTATAATCCTGTTTTACCTCTTACAACTCCTCTCTAACTTTTATTTCCCCCTCTCCCTTTCCTTCTCTTAGTTCCTGACCTCACTAAGTCCAGATCTCCTGTACCCAATAGTAGCCTTACATTATTTTTCCTTTCTCTTTACGTCATTCTTGCCTTTATACTTTCTTTAGCCTCTTAAAATCTTTTTCACCACTAACCTGCAGGTTCACACTGTATTTTTAACCACTTTTTACTTACAACTAATACCTACTTGTTGTTCATGACTAACTACTATGGACATTTTTCTACTTTAAATATTTATGTTGACACTGAAACTGTTCTCCTCAGTGTCCAACTGATTTTTAAATTGTAATCTACTCAGGTTTTTACATCAAAAACGTATTTGTACTTGTATGTAGCCGTATAATACTTTATTAGTTTAGTTTTATTTTGTATAGTTAGTATTACTAGTGACCTTATAAACTGTAGTGTATTTTAGTTTTTTGATAGTGGAGCTTTTCTCCTCGGGCCTCTGCTGAAAATGGACATGTATCCAGCCAGACTAGCCCGGTTAACAAATGTAAAATAAAAATAAAAAATAATAAAATAAATGCTACAAATTGCAGAGCAGTCTTGCCTATGGTTAATTGCACCTGGATGGTTTCCGATGCATCGTGCGTTGCCACCAATCTTGAGGCGTGGGTGTCCTTGATGAATATGGATACCCCCCCTCCTTTCTTGGTATTGTCCGGATTTTGGGGCCGGAACGCATGATATGAGGTAAAACCTGATAGTGCTGGGGTGCTCTCAGGAGCCTTGAACCAGGTTTCTGTCACAGCACAGACATCGATGTTCTCCATACTGAGAAGGGCCTCAGTGCATCTTGAGGTTGAGACTTCTGGCATTGAGCAGCATTACCCTTAGTTTTTTCTTTGTTGTGTTCTAGGGTGGTAGGTTTAGAATTTGAGCCTTGCCTAAAAAGGCACTATGGGGTGGCAAGAGCCTTTGCCAAAATCCGAATCCCAGGGGTGACAGGTGCAAGCCGTCCCTTGCGAAGCAGCGTGGCTTGTCCAGCATGTCATCCCAGGCAGACAGACATTGGATCCCCTTTGAATGACACCAGAGTTTAAGCCAATTGTTAAAACTGATCATCTTATCTCTGTATTGTGGCATCATTCTTGGTGAAGGTAGGATACTGCTCAAGGTCAGGGTCATACCTGCTTGGGCTACAAAATCAGAGAGCTCCTCAATGTCTCTTTTCATTTAGTCCAAGGAGGTACGTCTCAGGTCGTTTACACCAGCATGGACAATGATTGAGTCGTACTTGTACCTGCTGTTGAGAGACCTGAGTGCTTGCATTATGTGGCGGATTCTAGCACCTGACAGGCAGCTTACTGTGACCTTCTCCTTACTCAGTCTGGTGAGCGGGACGTCAGTGTGTCTGACTATGGAGTCACCAATGACTAGTGTGTCTGGCATTGTGTTTGGCCTTAAGGGCTGTGACTGCTTGACACTCTGACTGTGTGGTCTATGTGTTGCAGGTGTTGTGTTCTGAGGTGGTAGTTGTTTGGGTGTCTGCTTTGGTGGCCTCTGCTGTTTTGGTAGATTTTTGATCAGAGCCTCCGAGTATGTCTTTGTGTGTTTATGTGTATGATTTGAGGTTGTGATGGTATTATGTGAGACTGGGTCTATAGTGTGTGTGGTTACCTTCTCCTCCTGTCTGGTCTTGCCAGTCCTATGTTGAGAGAGCTCAGCCTCCAGTTTGGCCGTGTAGTTGCATCTCTCGCATGTATTTGTGTTTTGTGGGAGGAGGAGAGGGTTGTCTGTGTACATGAGGCAATTGTAACATTGCCTCAATATTCCCAGGTTCACCAGCTGAGCAGGAGAGGACATTAGCAACTGATCCCTCGACATGCTAGAAGGAATAGACAAAAAAACTTAAAAAAGGTTTCGGGGGATGTGGGTGACCAAGAAATGGGGTTTGCCTTTTTGGGGTACTATCTATAACAAGAGTGCTGTATCAAGGTGATAAGTACTGTAGGAGCAAGTGCTAGGCTATACAGATAGAGAATAGTCTACTTTGGAGTAAAGTAGAGATAATTTTTAGTTATAGGATACACTAAATAGAACAGTAGTATAGTTTGAGGAAGGTAGTTTTAAGGGAAAATTTGAAGAGTGGACTTTAGGTAGGCCGAATAGTTTAAACCTGATTAACCAGCGCTGCCCTAGTGTGCAATGGTGGCAACTCTGTGCTAAATCGCGCTAAAGCGCGCTTTATAGCAGGGGGCTGGAAAAGACAGGAAATGACCCAAAATGGCCAATAAACTACAAGTTACTGCCTTAAACCACTCCTCTAAGGACAAACAGGCAGCTCAGTACTCCCCACTCTCACTGGTGAGTAAAGAAACTTCCCCCTGACCAAACAAGGAAAATGGAGAAACACAGGAACCAAGACAAAGCCCAGGGATCAGCAAAATCTGATCTCGGGAACACTAACTAGGAAAGTATGGAAAACCAAAGATATTGTTTTTGTTTTTGACAAGATTTTTTTACAGAAAGGCAGAAAACACAATAAATGCTATACTTTTCGATTAATTGCTATCAAAAGCTAGTACACTTGAGCGTATTAGCCTGTAATTTAACTTTTAGGCAAAACTTAAATTAGCAAGTGCAGTAAACAGTTTTAGCTTATAAAGACAGTAAAAACAGTGCAAACTTTGATAAAATCAAGCAAAAACAGTGGTCGAAAGCTTCAAAAGGTCGAAAAAGCCAAGAAAAATACTTAAAATCTGGAAAGGTAGTCTTTTCTGGTCTCTGCTGCTACAGGAACACTGCTGGCCACCACGAGGAGCTGTGCTGAGTTCTCAATAGCTGGAAAAGCCCGCCAAAGTACGCTTTATAGCAGGGGGCTGGAAAAGACAGAAAATGACCCAAAATGGCCAATAAACTACAAGTTACTGCCTTAAACCACTCCTCTAAGGACAAACAGGCAGCTCAGTACTCCCCACTCTCACTGGTGAGTAAAGAAACTTCCCCCTGACCAAACAAGGAAAATGGAGAAACACAGGAACCAAGACAAAGCCCAGGGATCAGCAAAATCTGATCTCTGGAACACTAACTAGGAAAGTATGGAAAAACAAAGATATTTTTTTTGTTTTTTTCAAGATTTTTTTACAGAAAGGCAGAAAACACAATAAATGCTATACTTTTCGATTAATTGCTATCAAAAGCTAGTACACTTGAGCGTATTAGCCTGTAATTTAACTTTTAGGCAAAACTTAAATTAGCAAGTGCAGTAAACAGTTTTAGCTTATAAAGACAGTAAAAACAGTGCAAACTTTGATAAAATCAAGCAAAAACAGTGGTCGAAAGCTTCAAAAGGTCGAAAAAGCCAAGAAAAATACTTAAAATCTGGAAAGGTAGTCTTTTCTGGTCTCTGCTGCTACAGGAACACTGCTGGCCACCACGAGGAGCTGTGCTGAGTTCTCAATAGCTGGAAAAGCCCGCCAAAGTGCGCTTTATAGCAGGGGGCTGGAAAAGACAGGAAATGACCCAAAATGGCCAATAAACTACAAGTTACTGCCTTAAACCACTCCTCTAAGGACAAACAGGCAGCTCAGTACTCCCCACTCTCACTGGTGAGTAAAGAAACTTCCCCCTGACCAAACAAGGAAAATGGAGAAACACAGGAACCAAGACAAAGCCCAGGGATCAGCAAAATCTATCTCTGGAACACTATCTAGGAAAGTATGGAAAACAAAGATATTTTTTGTTTTTTTCAAGATTTTTTTACAGAAAGGCAGAAAACACAATAAATGCTATACTTTTCGATTAATTGCTATCAAAAGCTAGTACACTTGAGCGTATTAGCCTGTAATTTAACTTTTAGGCAAAACTTAAATTAGCAAGTGCAGTAAACAGTTTTAGCTTATAAAGACAGTAAAAACAGTGCAAACTTTGATAAAATCAAGCAAAAACAGTGGTCGAAAGCTTCAAAAGGTCGAAAAAGCCAAGAAAAATACTTAAAATCTGGAAAGGTAGTCTTTTCTGGTCTCTGCTGCTACAAGAACACTGCTGGCCACCACGAGGAGCTGTGCTGAGTTCTCAATAGCTGGAAAAGCCCGCCAAAGCGCGCTTTATAGCAGGGGGCTGGAAAAGACAGGAAATGACCCAAAATGGCCAATAAACTACAAGTTACTGCCTTAAACCACTCCTCTAAGGACAAACAGGCAGCTCAGTACTCCCAACTCTCACTGGTGAGTAAAGAAACTTCCCCCTGACCAAACAAGGAAAATGGAGAAACACAGGAACCAAGACAAAGCCCAGGGATCAGCAAAATATGATCTCTGGAACACTAACTAGGAAAGTATGGAAAAACAAAGATTTTTTTTTGTTTTTTTTCAAGATTTTTTTACAGAAAGGCAGAAAACACAATAAATGCTATACTTTTCGATTAATTGCTATCAAAAGCTAGTACACTTGAGCGTATTAGCCTGTAATTTAACTTTTAGGCAAAACTTAAATTAGCAAGTGCAGTAAACAGTTTTAGCTTATAAAGACAGTAAAAACAGTGCAAACTTTGATAAAATCAAGCAAAAACAGTGGTCGAAAGCTTCAAAAGGTCGAAAAAGCCAAGAAAAATACTTAAAATCTGTCTTTTCTGGTCTCTGCTGCTACAGGAAAACTGCTGGCCACCACGATGAGCTGTGCTGAGTTCTCAATAGCTGGAAAAGACCAAAGTGCTTTATAGCAGTGGGCTGGAAAAGACAGGAAATGACCCAAAATGGCCAATAAACTACAAGTTACTGCCTTAAACCACTCCTCTAAGGACAAACAGGCAGCTCAGTACTCCCCACTCTCACTGGTGAGTAAAGAAACTTCCCCCTGACCAAACAAGGAAAATGGAGAAACACAGGAACCAAGACAAAGCCCAGGGATCAGCAAAATCTGATCTCTGGAACACTAGCTAGGAAAGTATGGAAAAACAAAAATATTTTTTTGTTTTTTTCAAGATTTTTTTACAGAAAGACAGAAAACACAATAAATGCTATAATTTTCGATTAATTGCTATCAAAAGCTAGTACACTTGAGTGTATTAGCCTGTAATTTAACTTTTAGGCAAAACTTAAATTAGCAAGTGCAGTAAACAGTTTTAGCTTATAAAGACAGTAAAAACAGTGCAAACTTTGATAAAATCAAGCAAAAACAGTGGTCGAAAGCTTCAAAAGGTCGAAAAAGCCAAGAAAAATACTTAAAATCTGGAAAGGTAGTCTTTTCTGGTCTCTGCTGCTACAGGAACACTGCTGGCCACCACGAGGAGCTGTGCTGAGTTCTCAACAGCTGGAAAAGCCCGCCAAAGCGCGCTTTATAGCAGGGGGCTGGAAAAGACAGGAAATGACCCAAAATGGCCAATAAACTACAAGTTACTGCCTTAAACCACTCCTCTAAGGACAAACAGGCAGCTCAGTACTCCCCACTCTCACTGGTGAGTAAAGAAACTTCCCCCTGACCAAACAAGGAAAATGGAGAAACACAGGAACCAAGACAAAGCCCAGGGATCAGCAAAATCTGATCTCTGGAAGACTAGCTAGGAAAGTATGGAAAAACAAAGATTTTTTTTGTTTCAAGATTTTACAGAAAGGCAGAAAACACAATAAATGCTATAATTTTCGATTAATTGCTATCAAAAGCTAGTACACTTGAGTGTATTAGCCTGTAATTTAACTTTTAGGCAAAACTTAAATTAGCAAGTGCAGTAAACAGTTTTAGCTTATAAAGACAGTAAAACAGTGCAAACTTAGACAAAATCAAGCAAAAACAGTGGTCGAAAGCTTCAAAAGGTCGAAAAAGCCAAGAAAAATACTTAAAATCTGGAAAGGTAGTCTTTTCTGGTCTCTGCTGCTACAGGAACACTGCTGGCCACCACGAGGAGCTGTGCTGAGTTCTCAATAGCTGGAAAAGCCCGACAAGCCAGCTTTATAGCAGGGGGCTGGAAAAGACAGGAAATGACCCAAAATGGCCAATAAACTACAAGTTACTGCCTTAAACCACTCCTCTAAGGACAAACAAGCAGCTCAGTACTCCCCACTCTCACTGGTGAGTAAAGAAACTTCCCCCTGACCAAACAAGGAAAATGGAGAAACACAGGAACCAAGACAAAGCCCAGGGATCAGCAAAATCTGATCTCTGGAACACTAGCTAGGAAAGTATGGAAAAACAAAGATATTTAATCTTCTTTGTCAGACTAATCTAGTCTTACACGGAAGCGCCAGTCTAAGAGTATGATGGCAGCGTGCCATGCATATTAATGAGGGCGCGCTGCCTCAACTCCAAAGCTTACACGGAGTGTGGATGAGTGTAGGGGGCGTCGGACTGCCGAGCAGTCCAAAAATCCATGCTCGTGCAATGAAGAAATGCCGCAATTTCAAGTTACATGAGCGAGTCCGCTCACATGTGCACAATGTAACACTACACTCCCCCATATGTTAAACAACTGACAAAATTAAAAATAGAAAGATTTTTTTTTTTTATTTCATCTGATATAGCTGCCTGTATTTGTGTGGGTTTGCCCATTGCTTAGCTACAGTTAGCAGCTTAGACACCAGAAGAGGATAATAATAAAAATATATGCAAATTAAGCAAAATAACGATAGTGCAGTGGTTAGAGCCTTCGCTCAAAGAGGAGGCATTCCCAGTTTGAGTCCCACTACTGTATGTTCCATTTTATGTTGGAAATCTGTGTACAAAAATATTTCCTGACATTTTTTATGTATAAGTTTTGTAAAAAGCATTGAAAAGTTAAATGTAGTAGAGAACAAATTATATATATATGAAGGTGACATAGTTATGCATTCTGAGGCATGAGTACCCTATGTTAAGCAATATAAAGTACTGCTAAGCACATTTTACCAGTATTGAGCATATTTAAATCCAATTGCCCATAGCTGCGCACCATGTTAACCAGCGCAATGCCTTTGCGAGTAGATGAGAACCGTGCTATCCAGTGCAATCACAACATATTTGTGCTTAGCTGTGCACCGTGCTAACCAGCGCAACGTCAAGCAACGTTGAGCAACATTGGGCAAAGTCGGGCAAAGTTGAGCAAAGTCGGTTAAACACGGCCACACCTCCTTTACTGTACCTTAACAGCAGTGACAGGGCTCGAACTCAGGATACTGTGCACTACAGTCACAGTACTTAACCACAACAGACACATATCGATCAAAGAAATTTTAAAGATTGCCAACATCAGCTAAGCAGGCATGCCTACAGCTGAGTTTTTCCAAAACCGGCCAATCACAAATAAGTGTGGGAAATGAGGCATATTTAAGCTCCACAGGTGGGAATACTTGCTATAACTGGTTGTAGCTTCCTTCTGCAGTCAGCATGGCCGGTGTTGGAGAAGGCACTTGATTTAGAGCACAATGCTGGGGCATTGAGGAGACCAAAGTAATAGTTTGGCTCCTTCTCCACAATCATGAGGAAATACTCCTGTGGGACCAGTACCAGGGTACCCAATATAAAGCAGAGGCCTGCAACAGTCTTGCCTGTGATCTCAGCAGTGCCACTGGTGTTCCTCGGACTTGTGAGCAGGTCAGGCACCACTATTCTTACCTGAAGTGATGTAGGGAGGATCAACTGGACCAGTGATCCAGGAATCCCTTGCAATGCCTAATGCCCCAGTACTGAGTAAGTAGCCATTTTATTAAGTAGTTAAGAATTGCTATGCTTGTCTATACTATGGATAGGTATGTCTCAATATCACTGCATTTACTTCACAGCTGCAGGTGTCTGGGCTATAAACCAGCAAGCACATGAAGATTGGCTGCAAAGGCTGCGTCATCAGGCAGGTTAGTAATTATTCTGCATGTACTGTTATATAAAATAAATGAGGGAGCCTTCAAAAAGTCTTTTAACCCAATAAATAAAGGTGTAATAATCCTTTAATAAATGTATAATTCCTGGAGTGCGACTATGTCATTTTATTTGATATGTTGTTGTACTGTTGCATTCTACAAATAGTAGTGTTGTATTAAGCAGTGTCAACCCACACTTGGGTAGGCCCATATAACGTGGATGAAGGTAGTGCCAGTAGCTTTTATGCATATTTACAGCCCTCAACTGTTGGTTCATGCCCAGCATGTACAGATTAATCTGGCACATGGGTAGCTTGGTATTGTGTTCCCCAGAAATGTCAGTGTGCTGCCAGAAATGTAGGGAGCTGTTAACATATAACTAATACTTTCACCTGAACATATCTCTAGATAATTATATGAAAGTAGAGCTGTCAGTGTACCATCTTAGCAGTAGTATGTGTGAGCAACTCTCAAAATATGTTGCAGTAACATCTGCATCTTGGACAGTTTGTATGTAAGATACAGCTCATGTGTATAATATCTAGCAAAATCCAATTGCACAATATAAGGACATTGGGTAGTGTAGTAATACATGTAAGGGACGTATAACTGCAGTTAATAGGAATGTAGTGAAAACTAGAAGGATATATAAGTTGTTAACTGAGCTATCTTTTTCCACCCTACTGTATGTGCATAAAAAATGCAATTCCACACCTCAATCGGTATGTCTAATCTCAAAACATTTGTTGGGACATATCTCCTATTGGTTTATAAATATTTGCATTTATTTCTATGCATGTGCCCCATTAAAATACCACAATATTGGTGGCCTGTTGCCATCAATTCAACCTGCATGCTGTTGTAATGTCCACTATTGTTCTATATATGCATGTGTTATGCTTGCTTTTCAACTGTTGAAAATTTGGTGTGTTGGGTGAATGGGAATACTTCTGCATGCTGTTATAACTAATTGGGAATGCTGTTGACTGTTACTAACCCATATCTTTATTAAACTCTCCAAAACATAGTTTGTATGGGAAGGCCGGACCCAGCGGACCCACCTGTCCCACCTCAGCTGGCCATGGCACCTGGCACTAGCAGATCTGATGCCCAGCCTGGGACCTCCTCCTCCACTGGCCCTGTGCCACCTTCAGGTGGAAGCACTGCAGGGGATGCCCCCCATGCAAGCATGGGCAGAGGAGGGCCACCTATCACCCTTCAAACGGTCCGAGCTGTGGTGCGTACAGATTTTGAACGTTCTGTTGCAGAACCTCTACACCAGCTTGAGGCCTGAGTGGCGCAACTCCCGGGTCAGCCTGCCTCTCCTACACAGCCCCCAGCACAGCCACCCTCTGGGCCGTGAAGGTGCAGTGATGACTGCCCATGGGTGGGGACCTCAGTCCCACTGTTTCCATCTGGGGGCTCATGGACTTGCGATTTCCAAACATCCCCTTCAAAGGTGTTCACCCACCACATGTGTCATATACCACCCCTGTATGCGTCTTGTTTGTCTTGTCTTTTTACCTCCCCAACCTACCTCCCCAAATATACCTACTTCCCCTACCCCACATTCCACTCTCACCTGAAAAAAAAAAGGGCAATCTGCTTCCAAAAAAAACAATATTAAGCCCCATACATAGCTGCCCATTTTGCACACATGTCCACTGGACACATGAAATGTTATTTAATTGGCATTACAACATACTTTGTTGTCCTCACCCCTCTCTCAGGGGTTGAAGGTTTTATATCTACGTCCAAATTTTTTGCATATACACAGCTGTTGCTGCTGAAGAAATGGGCAGCTATGGACCTTCCCCACACCCGTCCTGCACATCCCGAGCTATTTCCATACTGTCTTTCCCTCTCTGTGCCCCTTTTTCACCACTTTCCTATCTCCCCATTTTTCTTTTCTTTCAAAGAAATGAGCATGGGGGTTAGAGGGAGTAAGCACTATTAAGTAGTAGTTAGCAGGTTTGCGCGAGTTTGCACTTGTTTGCGCTTGGCTAAGCAATGGCGCAACAATGCGCAAACCCACTTACAACTGCTTAAAAGTGCCTTAGTCACTCTGTATGTGAGGGCCCTTGTTCTGCTCAGGAGCAAAATAAAACACCTGTGTAAGTCTTGAACCTCGGACCTTGCACACACTACACAACATGAAGTACCACTAAGCCATGGTAGATAAGCATCAAGTTAGTGCTTAAATAAATATATCATGCATCAGAATGAGTGAATGTAAAGGAAAATTAGGAATACCATACCACACAACTTGTTCTGTGGATGGTGACCAACAGTTGTTGTGGGATTACATTACATGACTGTGATAAGAGAAGCAGCCATTCTAGCAGGAAATAATGTTACACCATCACTTTACAACTCCACACAGTATCACAGCAGGACAAACACTGGCATATCTGTTTAGGGCAGAGGCCATACCTCCCAACTGTCCCTAATTTTCAGGGATGTACCTGATTTTGAAACAAATTTTAGCTTTGTCCCTCTGAATCCCTCTGAAAACTACTGACATTGGCCAGAAAGGTGGTGAATTACACTTAATGAATAATGACAATAATTAAGAGTTAGAGAATTCTTTTCCTTCAGAAGAGGTGTATTAATTCATATGGTCTGATTCTCTCAATGTCTCAACTTAATGGCACTAATATTTTAAAGGTGTCCCTGATTGTCCCTGACTTTTTCTTGACTTTTCCCTGAGTCTGTTCAAATACGTACCTGAGTGGTTGAGAGGTCTGGCAGAGGCAGAAACACAGAGGCATGTCAGACTTTCTGCTGTTACACACTGTGCAAATAGCTTTGGAAGGAGTTTTGGAAGCATACCCTTATGCAGGAATACAACACTGAAATACAAATGGATGTAGCCATGTATTGGTAGCAACCAACTGTAAGAATGCCATTGCTCTATTGCTGAAAAGACATGTGTGGTGCACAGACAAAAAATAACAGGCTATTCTCTGGCTATCATGTGGATATGTCCACAGTTGGGAGTTACGCAGACATACTACTTGCCTTGATAAACTAACATGTACACAGCAACCCTGTAAGTCCAGCAAGATAAAATCCACACACTAGTACTTGCGCTCTCTGTACTTCTGCAACCCTACCCAAATGTAGAATATACCTGTGTGTGCAGGGTCTACCAAGGATGTCGGTAAGCATACTCACAGTACTGAAATGTGTCCAGTTTTTCTGAGCAGCTTGTGCTAATGTCAACACTAAAAAAGCACAAACTGTTTAGAAATGAGTAAATGAATATTCACAGTATAGCAGTTCACAAACAATTCTTGTGCCAAAGGAATACATCTCAATAACTAGCTTTGTATGACAGTTAATTGTAACAGTTGAAAAGAAAGTACATCTTTCCATGTATCTTGGGGTAGCATTTTGAGGGGTGAGTACATTTCTACACTGACAAGTGGGTACTGGAAGCAGCAACATTAGGTCTGAGTACAAAATTTAAATCTCTGGCTACACCCCTGGCTTCTGATATAAGAACTATACCAACCTTCTGTCTTAAACAATGATGTCCACAGCAAACAAGGATGATCTCCATCTTGGAAAGCTGAAAGAGCCATACCTACATGAGTCAGCAATTTATAGTATTGGGTTGATATGACAGTGATTACTGCAATTACTACACAGCAGGCTGCATGCAATTAGAAAATGGTGGCCACTAATTGGTGCAGAGGCCATCATATGCTCATGTGCAAATTCCTACAAAAGCAGGCTGCAATCTCTGCCAACAAACTCAATCACTCTATTGCAGAGACTGACAGAGAGAGAGAGAGAGAGAAAAGAAAAAGAAATATTACCAAATCATACAAAGGAAAGGTATGTACTGTAGTGGTGGTGCTGCGGTAGCATTGTCGCCTCACAGTAAGATGTTGTCCTGTTCGATTCTCAGCTAAAGTGTCTTCTGTGTGGAGACATGCATGAATGGGCATACCTTCATTGAAGGTTGTACATCAGGGCTGGCAACTCGGTATGTAAAAATCTGCCGCCAATCATTAGTGGACCAGAGTTCCGCTGTGGCGACCCCTAACCGGGAAAAGTCAAAAGATACAACAACAACAACAAAGGAAAGGTATGTGACACATATGTATTTACTGGCATGTAGTAGATGTTACTGAAGAATAGTCTACATAATGTGAATCATGCATATGTGGCAGCAGTACTTCTTTATGCACAGATGTTCTGCTTAACTACTGCTATGGACAATACTGTCTGTACCTGTGGGCAGTGGGACATACCTGTGAAATGTGTAGCTCAGCATTAAATGTCAAAGATCTGATCCATGTTATTTGTGTTCTGTACAGTAGTGTGGCCAATGGCTGTTGGGGGGGAATTAGCGCTGACATTATATAAACATGGGTGTGACAGAACAACACATGCATGATAGTCATATTAAAGTGTAGCTTAGCATTGGCAACTGCTGTAGCAGTCTAGTATGCTTATCTAGCATTTGTAGCCATATATACCCCCCAATGTTAGTGTGTGTTCATATGTGACACCTGTTTGTGCTGCAGCAAGACCCAACAGTTCAGCTGTGAGGTCCAGGGACTTACAACAGTGTGGACCTTGTGTGTGTATGCCACACACATACGGAGAAATATATATGTGCCATATATATTCACATCTGTATATGTGCATAGAGCAGGGGACATATTGCAACTGTTTGTGAAGGGGGGAGATATATATGTTGGTGAAGGTCAGTATGTGCATATTTATATGTAGGGTTTAGTGTGTGACAAACAAGACAGCATACATTGCTGGTATATGACATGTGGTTGTTAAACACTATGGGTGGTTTGTTCAGTTTGCAATGTTGAAGCCAGTAAGGCCTGCTAAAGCTACCTGGGCTGTGAACACCTTCAATGCATTTATCCCAAGACTGTGTGATTTTATTACATTACTGTACACCTTACACCCTTTGTATAATTGATATTCTCACAATGAAATGTGAAATGTATATGTGCCTACATATATATGTATATGTAGACCAATGGATGTGTATATGTATATATATATATATATATATATATATATATATATATATATATATATATATATATCTATATATATATATATATATATATATATATATATATATATATATAAATATATATATATATATATATATATATATATATATATATATATATATATATATATATACTCATACACACCTACATCTACTTGTTGCAATAGATTCTATGTACTGTTGACTGACTGTGATGGTCAATATGTTTGTGAATACATCAAAGATATGTATCTGTGGGATAGCATAGTGGGAAACTGTTTATGTCATGGTATTATGGGTCCTTGCTTTGATCCTAGCAAAAGCTGTGTATTCTGTTGCTAGGCAGAACAAGTGCTATTGCATACCGTGTGATTAAGTCCCTTGGTTTTAACTAGAGTGTGTCATTGGAGGCTGAAGCACTACATCTATGATTATTGATTGGTAGCGATGTTGAATGCAAACCTGTGTGTACTGTAGTACTACTTGAAGCTCTGGGCCTGTACAGCAAAGTATGGTGTATGTCCACATTGCTTGCATCCACTGTTTTGTGTGGTCCCTGTATTCATCACAGATTACATTTCTCAAGATTAAGGTTGTGTAAGTACTGACAAACAGTACTCTATAGTACACACTGAAAGCTTATCTGGGTTGTCATACCTTTGTGCCCTGTAATTATGTTTGATGTGTGTGTGTGGATATGTCTGTAACATGTCCTTTGACATATGTGTGGTAAAACATATAACTGCATATCTAGCAACATTCATAGTATACTACAGCAGTATGCGACCTATATTCCCAATTGTGCACACATTTTGGCCACGGGTTTGCCATTAACAAGTTGTGTGGTATAATAGTAATACATTTACTGGACCTTACACTGATTGTGATGGATGATATATTTCTTTACACATCAGCTTGATGTATATCTGCTGTGGCTAGGTGGTGCATCGTGTTGCATACAGTGTGCCAGGTACTCTTGTATAGTCTTATATAGTGATTTTATTTTGTTGCTGTGCAGAACATGGTTCATTAGATAGAGAGTGATCAAGGCACTTTCAAGCAGTTGTGGGGTGAGCAGTGATAAGTGGCAGTTACAGTGTTTCACTCTCGGTTAGCTTATAGGTTGCTATATATGGCAGTTCAGTGATATCTGTACTGTATAATGTTAAATGTGCCATATGACTTGCTCAGACATATTTTTGTATTTATGTCTTCCAGGGATCATGGCCCATTGCTGGAACCCCAGTTACAGTAGTGCTGAAGATGATATCATTACTAGCAGTATGATTCAGCACTACCGTCTCATATTCTCACGAACCAGCCAGGACCAGCAGGAGCGTACTGCAATGTGGCAAGATGTTGTTCACAGGGTCAATGAGGTAGGCCTACATAACCAGACATATGAGCAGGTATGCTACCACTGCAGTGATCTTCTCAGACATGTCTGTCAGCATGCTGCTGATGTGTGTAGACAGCAGCTTGCAACAGGAGGTGGTGTTAATATCCACCCCCCCCTCAACAGAGTGGAGGAGCTGCTTTTGAGCCAGGTGGCACCTGCCCAACAACAACAGCAGCAGGCATACACCATGATAGAGGTTGGAGCCACCCAGCAAGCACACATGGAGCATGCAGGTAACATGGCATATCTGTAGACTACTGTTATCTGTATTGGTAGATCATGCATATGTGAGATGTGGAGTGTATCACTCAAAGATGTGGAGCATGTTTTTGTGCAATACTGATCATTTGGAACATAATCTGTAGCCCTGTGAATGTAAACTGTTGTTGTACTGCACGATTGCAAACACACAGTAGCAATGCCACAGTTGTGGACTCTGACAAACTGTCTCATCTCTATGTAGGTCCCTCTGGGGTGACATCAAGGCAGCAGACATATGCTGGTGAGTGTGTTCTACATTTATTATTGTAAATAAAAAGTGCATGTCATACTTAAGGTGTAGGCCATGTACACATGTAACACACCTACCCATAATGCATGCTGTGCATGTTTGGTGTAAGAGCACGCACATCTCACTAATGTGATTAGCTGCCTCAAACACATGCAATACCCAGACCATCTCAAACAAATGTGGCTAGACTGTAGTGACCATTGGATAGGCACAGTTGATACTCAACATGCACATATACACATCTATGTCATACACAGAGCATTTTAACATGCTACACATAAAGGATTCCCAAACCCTCTGTAAAGACACACTCCAGTATCCAAAATCTCATCCACACATTACACATAATATACCTGAGGGGTAGAGGCCTATCATGGGTCATTTAAACACTCTGCAAGACACTACACATTCATGTCAGGGAATGCTCCTTATTGGCCTCCTTACAAACTCACGTAACAACTGGTTGTGAAATGGTGAATTTAGCCAAGGTAGTACAGTTCCAGCACAGCATGATTAGTGCTGGTTTGGGAAACATTTGTAGCCTTGAGTGACCACCTGATGCTTCATGATGATGGCCTATGGTACTATACCCCATCCAGTTATTGTAACCACAGTACTACACATAGCTTTCATTACTATACACCTTAATGTTGTGTGTGTGCACACATATGCACCTCTAAACATTATGCATACCAATCACCATTTGAACAACTGACACATATATGTATTGTGATGCTATTGAGTGGCTAGGTCATATGACACACATTGGGTATGTGTAGTGTTTAAATATGCAGTTGTGTTTTAGCATGCCATGTCATGTATGAGACTGGCATGTCCACAATATGATCTACACTCACCATAAGTACCATACATTGAGTATGTGGCCGAATGGTATTCCATCAATTATCCATGCACCACTGGTGATGTTGTGTGAATATTCATCATGCATGTGCTAAAAATGCGTCCACAATTATTTGCTAAAGACACAGAGGCTGTAATCAGCATTGGATACCTATCTGACAGACAGGTACACATCCAACAATGGTATGTACACCTATAAGTTATGGTGCACAGTACATTACAGGGTTATGAATACCTGCACAGCAATGTTGTGTCCATGTATGCATTGTGTTCCAGGGGAGGGCCATCACCTAATAACAAAACACATGCATCAAAGCCATGTATACTGTTAGTAACAAGGACTGACTACACTTGCACTGCATGCTGTTGAGCAACACATGTCCTGTATGCTGACATGTGTGATATGACTATTTTGCTTGTGATACTGTACCCCACCATCACCTGCTATTGTGTATGTTCTGTGATTGCTGGTGTTGTGTGTGTCTGCTTTAGGGAGGAGTGTATTTTTGGGTGTGTGCATGTGTGCATGTGTGCATGTGTGCATGTGTGCATGTGGTCTGAAATCATGTTCAGGTCTTAAAGTGTGTTTCCTGTTTTCCTCTCACAGGTGCCGAGGTGGGGCTGGTTCAGTACAGCAGGGAACCTGATGTCACTGAGACAGTGATGATGAGGATAGGTGTGTTGAGGCACAGGCAGGTTTGTCAGGGTCTGTTGTTGGGCCACCAGTTGACAGTACACAAGTCTCCACCCCATCCATGCACACAGCCATACTGCCTGTACATCCATCATCACCATTGCCCTTAGCTGAGGGACAGTGTACGGTTGGCACTGGCCAGGAAGGTGTGGTATCTATGTCACATGTACCAGGACACAGCAGCCATAGCCAGATGTCTGGAATGGTACCACATAGGCAGATGCCCAGGGGTTCTCATCAGAGCACTGCTGGTCATCATGCCCCTGGCAGACATGCCACACCTCTTTCTACCACACACATGTTCCAGGCTGTCATGGAGGTACAGACATGAATGGAGCAGTACACCAGACAGGGACTAAGGGCACAGAGGGCTCATAACACCTCTGTAGATGACAGTATCCATGACCTAGCAGGTGCCATACGTAACTACACTGAGGTCATTGATAGACGTTGGGGTGAGACATTGGATGTCCTCCACAATGTCATGTCCATGTGTCAGGACAGCACGGGATGGCTGAGACGTTGACGTGGACGTATGCTAGCAACATCAGCAGCTGGAGGTTACTGTGGACATCCAGCAAGTCACAACCACTCCTGCAATGCCAGTACCAGCCCCAGCAATGTTGGGGGGGGGCTGTCCATAGACTGTCCTAGCAGACCACATGCACGTGGCTCTGGCCAGTCCCAGCAGGGACCTGGATCCAGTGGACATATGTCAACCTCTTCGGATAGTACCCAATCTGGATTAGTACCTGATACTTTCTGTAGCAACCCAGCCAGGCACAGGTTCTGTATCCGTGGCCAGAGACGGTGATCTGTAAAGCCTGCCAGATACAGTCTGTAGCTGTCTCACAAATCCATGTATATGGCAGCCACATGGTGGAACTGTGTGCATGCAGACACACACACATAAACCAGAAACCTAGGGCAAACACATACCCGCACACATTACATCAACATTGGCCCATAACAGTACTCATGGCCCTCACACACACACACACACACACACACACACACACACACACACACACACACACACACACACACACACACACATGCTGATTGTATGGCTCAGTGTAGGCCTTTGGCAAACCAACAACACACCCTGTGCATATGATGAAACCTGTGCCACCTACTGTCATCTGTAACACTGATGCAGGAACAGGCTAACATGGTGCTGATGCACAGGGTGACTTTAATAAAGTATAGCAATGGTTGGATGTGTAGCATGTTGTCAGCAGTAAAGTGTAATGATATCCTTGAAGGTGTAGCTGAGCAGGCATGATGCATTAAAGCTGTAATTAGCAATGTTGTATTGTTTTCACCAGTGTTTATTCCAATTGTGTTTTGTCTGCCCATGTGCCACTTGGCTAATGTGTGTAGTTGTGTTAGCATGTGTTATATAGTGGACAGTAAGAGTGGGGTGTGTGCAACACAGGTTTGCAGGTGTCCATTTGCGAACATGGTGGAAATGCACTGTCTGCATGTACATGCATATTGGACACATGGGCAGGGTGACATGCCCTGTATTGGCCAGTGTTAACACTCCATAGTTTCTATTGATGGCCAGTATGCATTGTACTACACACATATTGGAACTTGAGTACGCAAGCGTGTGTATGACACGGGTTGACACTGTGCTGTGGGTGATGCTGTTGTTGCTATCTGTCATTGGTTTGCATTACTAAGGTTAACACTGTCCCAGCTGCATAATCCTTTAGTAATGCACACTGTTCACCTACAGGGTTGCATGGACCAGTAAAAGTGTATTAGTCTCATGGACCCCTGCTATAAACTAAATATATAATAGAAGGTGTGAAGTTGTACCAAAAAAGAGTTACATACCAAGAAGGGATAACCTCTCTGGTCAGTATCATTGGGAAAATACAATCCCTCAATAAACATACAAGGCAAGCTTCAAAATACAAAATGGCAAGGATTCCAAAGACAACACTAAAGCTTTCTTTAGTGTTGTGTATAATCTACAGGGGAAACCTCAGATCGGGTCACAGTTAATGTAAATGGTCAAAAAGTACACTTATCTGACTGACATTACCAATTTCTTGTCAGACAGTTTCAATGTGGATTTCTCCACCCTGTTGTTACACAAGGGCCATGATTCCAGACCTGAAGAATGTAAAACCTGTCGATTCACAGACACTCTAGTTAAAACATCCCTTTACCAAAAGTCCAAACCACAGTGGCAATGGTAGTGGACAGTGTCCCTGGCTGTGTCATACACAAGATGACATATGAAGTCACCACTCACCTAAACACTCTGTCCAGATGCAGCCTCTATACAGGTTACATACTTGTGGAATGACGCAGGGTAATGGTGTTCACAGTCCACAAGGGTTGAGCTACAATGTCTTCTTCTTCTCCTTTCGGATGCTCCCATTAGGGGTCACCACAGTAGATCATCTGTTTCCATTTCTTCCTGCCCACTGCATCTTGTGCTGTCGCACCATCCACCTGCATGTCCTCTGTCACCACAGCCATAAACCTCATCTTAGGCATTCCTCTTTTCCTGTTACCTGGTGGCTTCATCCTTAGCATCTATTTCACAATATACTCTGCATCCCTCCTCAGCACATGTACAAACCAACTTAATCCTGCCTTTCTGGCTTGGTCTACTAACCTTCAAACCTGGGCTGACCTTCTAATATACTTATTCCTAAACCTGTCCACCCTTGTCACACCCAGTGCAAATGTTAACATAAATTGATTAAGGGTAGAACTACAACAGATCCTGGAAACTCTCACCCTATAAGCCAGACAAATGTTATCGGGAAGGCTATGGAGCACAGCATTATGGAACTCATTAACAGAGACATTATGAACTTGCAAACACTGCACCATACCCACTTAGGTTCTCTAAAGGCAAGATCATGGCTCCTACACCTAGTAGACTTCAAGCCAGTTAACAAGGCTATAGATGAGGGAGTAGAGGTCCACACAGTCAAGCTATAGCTCACCAGCAATTCATACCCATCCCACATTCTGGTATTATACATATCCTCAACAGACTGACCATAAACAATTGTTAGATGATGGATTGACAACTGATGCACAGATGTAGGATACACAGTAACATTTGCAGCCTCCATGTACAATTCTACACCAGTAACAAGTGGTATTCCCCTGCACTCAGTCCTGGGATCACTTCTGTGGGATATGTCTGCCCACGTTTGATGAAAATGCATACTGTGGGCTATACTTTATTCTCCAGATGACACACACATCCACCAAAAGGGTATCATAGAGACAGATACCTGGTGTCAAACTCATGCTGTAAAGCTATAAGCCAAAGAAAGCATAGTTATCCACTTTTAGAAAACATCCCCAGAGTACAACATAGGTAGTAGCCCCCAAAATGTGGAACAGGTACTAATGTATACATAGAGACATGTGTTTAGTCATCCCTCCTTTGTTAATCACATTAGCAAAGGGTTTTGCAAATCCCTCTGTGGAGCACATAAGCAATAAAGGGTTTGCATGCAGATCCACAGAGGTTGTTGCACACCTATAATGATTAGTCATCTTTGCCAGACTTTGCTTGCTTTGGAACAGGATTCAAATATACCTCAAACATAAACCCTCACTCACACTCTTCAATAGAAACCGTGATGAATGGATGTGAAACAGAAGACATATCCCAGGGATCACTGCAGTGGCTAAGCTTGTCACTAGCACACAGAAGTGACCTAAGGCCTGGAAAGTGCCAGCATGCTCTGGCAAAGATAACAGATGTATTCATGGAGAAAGCAGAGTACCCAGCTATGAAATAATTGAGGTCACATGTATGTATATGGCTTTGCCCCACAGCTACCTTACATGTGTAATGCACATACAGTTGTCATTGTGATATGCCATACACTAGAAAAATCAAAACCCACTCCACATTGACCAACTGTGTCACACACTCTCACACACCTGGAACACACACACAGTCAGCAAGTGTGAGATTCAAACTCCTTCCTAAGTACATTATGATACTACAGCAGTATGCATTTACATGACGCGCTATACACATTACTAGGATTTCTCCTTTCCACAGGTATATTTGTAGGATGGTGACATCATCAAACTTGACAAAGATGAGTATACCACTTTTAAGGGGTGTGAGTAGTCTCCAAAAAGGGTGCTTTTCCCCAGGGAGACACACACACTCACAGAATTGGCAAGTTCAGGATTTGAACCCCTACCTAACTACATTATGATACTACAGCAGTACGCATTTACACGACGCGCTATACACATTACTGGGATTTCTCCTTTCCACATGTATATTTGTAGGATGGTGACATCATCAGACTTGACAAAGATGAGTATACCACTTTTAAGGGGTGTGAGTAGTCCCCAAAAAGGTTGCTCTTCCCCAGGGAGACACACACACTCACACAGTTGGCAAGTGCAGGATTCGAAACCCTACCTAACTACATCATGATACTATAGCAGTACACATTTACACGACGCACTATACACATTACTGGGATTTCTCCTTTCCACAGGTATATTTGTAGGATGATTACATCATCAGACTTGACAAAGATGAGTATACCACTTTTAAGGGGTGTGAGTAGTCTCCATAAAGTTGCTCTCTCCCCAGGGAGAGACAGACACACATACACACACACACACACAGTTGGCAAGTGCGGGGTTCTTAATCCAAACTAAGTACATCTTTACACTTCAGAAAGCAATATGGAGTTACAGGGTGCAATAGAGACATTACTTGCTGACAGTTTGCACAAAGGTTTTTTTCACATTTGCTAACCTCAGCAGGCTTATCATACTAGGTGTATTGTGAGTGTATTGTTTGCATAGGTCATGACCATATCATATATGGGTTGATGCACCACATGCTGGCACACACAGGGTCAAACTGGTGGCTAAGCTCTGTCAACCCAATACTGGACAATACAGTCAGGAGGAGTAGGGTCATACAACCACAACACCAACTGTCTCACATAGATCTACAATATAAGCACCAGCAAAACACACACATATAAATACACATTACCATACTCGGAGAATACAAATATTAATCTGAAAAAGAGAGAGTGTCCTCCTAAGCAGACAAGCAAGCAACATGCACCTCCAAGCACACACCAGAAAACACATAATACACCAAAGCAGTGTGCCTCACAACAGGCCCTAAGGCAAAACAACATACCCAACACACTAGTAATAGGTGACTTCATAGTCAAGCACACAGATGTTCCACTCACTCGGCGCTGGACAAGGGGAAGGTTACTGTCAGTTGTCTGTCAGGTGCTATGATCCGCCACATAACACAAGCACTTACATCACTCCAGAACAGGTACATATATGACATGTTCTTTGTACATGTCAGTGTGAATGATCTGAGACATACCTCCCTTGACAACATGACAAGAGATATATATTAGCTCTATGATCATGTAGCCCAGGCTGGTATGACCCTGACCTTGAGTAGCATTTTACCTTCACCTACATGATACTGCAATAAAACAGAAAGATGATAAACTTCAACAATTGGCTGAGCTTCTGGTGTCATTCAAAGGGGATCCAGTCCCTGTCTGCCTGTGATGACATGATAGACAAGCCTCATTGTTTCACTACAGATGATTTGCACCTGTCACCCCTATGCTTCTGAATACTGGCCAAGGCTCTTGCTGTCCCCATGTTACCTTTTTTAGGCAAGGCTCAAAGGTTCATAGGTTCATAGGTAGGTACTAGGCTTTCGGCCCTGGGGCCTATACAAGCCCAGCCATAAAGGTACCTTAGCCTTTGCCACCCAAGAAATTTATTTTCCTGTGCCACTGTCAAGCAGAGACACAGAAGTGATCCCTGGGCTGAATTTCCTATTTCCCATCCAATCATCAAGATTTTTCTTGAAGAGTGCTAATGAGGAGCTTTGTTTGATATAGATAGGTAGTTTATTCCGGAGTATGGGAAGTCTCTGGGACATGAATCTATCCCTCTGGCATGTTCTGTTTATTGTGGTGACAAGGTTTAGGTCCATAGAGTGTGTAGGTTCATAGGTTCATTGGTAGGTACTAGGCTATCTGCCCAAGTGCATTTATAAGCCTAGCCAGAATGTGTTGGTTTTTGCCTCCCTTTTAAATTAGTTTCCTGGGCCTCTGTCTAGCAGGGCCACTGAAGTGATCCCAGGGTAAATTTATGATTTCCCATCCACTCGTCAAGATTCCTCTTGAAGAGAGTCAGCGAAGGGGCTCTGCCTAACATAAACTGGGATTCTATTCCAGAGCAAGGGAAGTCTCTGGGTCAGTAATCTATCCCTCCAGCAAGTCCTGTTTATTGCTATGCTGAGGTTTAATTCACTGGAGCGTGTGGCTCTAAGATATTTGGTTTTCTTGAGGTGGAGCATGTCCATTAATTCTGGGTTGGACATGGCCTTATACATCAGGCATAGATCACCTCTGAGCAGGCATTAAGCAACCGAGGAGAGCTGGAGTTTCTTTAGTCGAGCTGCATAGGGCATCTCTTTGAGGTCCATGATCATCTTGGTGAGGTACTTCTGTGGTCTTTCCAGCTGTTGCATGTGTCGATTGAGGTACATACCAAATGGGGCATTGTACTCTATTATGGGCTTAATGAGTGATGAGTAGAGGGGCACAATGACCTCTCTTGATCTAGAGGTGAACCCTTTCGTGATTAGGTGGGCTACATAGAAGGAATTTCTAACCACTTTGGCAATGTGATTATCAAAGGAGAGGTTACTATCTACCTGGGTCCCTAGGTCCCTAATTACATTTTCCGTACCTAGTGGATTACCACCTATGTGGTAATTCGTGGGCACTTTGTTTTTTCCAAAGGGGATGACTATGCATTTTTTGGCATTCAGCTTGAGGCCATGGTTTTGACACCAGGTACCTGTCTCTGTAAGACCCTTCTGGAGGATGTCTGTGACAGCTGGAGAGTTGATTATGGCCCCCAGTTTGTAGTCATCTGCGAACTTGGTCAACCATAGCCCTCCCATGCTTGCCTGTACCTCAGAGAAGTATATACTGAACAGGAGGGGTCCCAGGACCGAGCCCTGTGGGACTCCACTTGTGACTGGTTTAGAGTCGGACATGGCACCCGCAACTCTGACCATGTGTGTTCTATCCATGAGCCAGTTGGCCACCCATCTCATGACATAGGGGTTAATGTTCAAGCTGGTAAGCTTGTCTATGATGCCAGAGTGGGGAATGGTGTCAAAGGCCTTAGTGAGGTCCAGGTAGGCTGTGTGGACTACCTTCCCTTCATCTATGGCCCTGGTAACTGTTTCAAAGAAATCAACTAGGTTTAGGAGGCAGGATCTGCCTTTAACAAAGCCAAATTGGGTAGGGTCCAGTGTCTGGAGTTCCCAATGTCTCTGTTTATGAGTTCCATGATAATTCTCTCCATAGCTTTGCAGACCAGGCTGGTCAGGCTTATAGGGCGATAGTTCTTAGGTTCTGTTGTGGCACCACCTTTGTGGAGTGGGATGACTGTTGCTGTATGCCATTCTTTGGGTACATAGCCTATGGTAAGGCTGAGTCTGAACAGTGAATTTAGGTGAGGGTTTCGTTCCTTTTGGAGCTCATGTAAGATGCAGCCTGGTACACCATCTGGTCCCATTGATGCTGTGTTCTTAGCTTTGGAGAGGGCTGTTTTTACCTGCATGTCTGTGATGTCTGGGGCTCTGCATTCTTCTAGGATGGACACAGGCCCTTTTGGGGGTGAGGGGGGTGAAGTTTGCACTGAACTTGTCCACCAGGATGTTGGCAATGTCAGTTGGTTCAGTGTATTTTTTGCCATTTTGCAGTAGCTCAGAGCATATCTGAGAGTTGCCACCTACATTTCTGATATAGCTTAAGAAGGCTTTGTGGTTATCTTTAGATTCCTTGGCAATTTTTCTTTAGAAACTGGCCTTGGATGATTTTATGAGCGATCATAGTTTCTTGCTAATAATGATCAGTGATGCCTTTCCTTTTTGGAATTTTGCTCTATCATGTAGTAGTTTCCTCCTTCTGTTGTATAGCTTATTTATGGCCAGGGACCACCAGACTGGTTTCCTCTATTTGGAGGAGTGAGTCTTGGCTTTACTTGGGATGGCTCAATCCATGCATCCCTTAGATGCTCATAGAATGCACTTGTAAAGGATTTTGTGGATTGGATAACATTATCTTGCAGCAAGGGGGCTTTGAAACTTTCCACTTCAGTCTTGAGAAGTGTGAAGTTTACTTTTGAAAAGTTTTTCACTTCAATATTTGGGTAGTTGAAATCTCCTAATATCATGGTGTTTGGTAGGACCTTTATATTTTCCAGTGTTCTCAGGAATGCTGAGTGAGGGTTCTGAGACAAGGTAGGTGATCTGTAGCAGGCTACGATCTGATAAGCAGCTTTGCCCACTGTTAGTTGCACTTGGATGGTCTCCGAGGCCTCGTACTGTGCCACAAACCTGGAGGTGTGGGTATCCTTTATGAAAATGGATACACCCCCTCCTTTTGAATTTCAGTATGGGTTTTGGGGCTGAAGCTCGGAGAGACTGGGATTTCTTTAAGTGGAGCATGTCCTACAGCTCTGTGTTTGAGATAGTTTTGTATGTTAGGCAGAGATCACCTCTGAGTAGGCAATATGTGACAGAGTAAAGCTGGAGTGTTTTGAGATGGTCTGTGTAGGGCATGTATTTGAGGCCTGTAATCCCCTTTGTAAGGTATTTCTGTGGGATTTCCAGTTGTTGTAGATGTCTTGTGAGGTACATACCAAAAGGGGTGTTGTACTCTATAATGAATCTAATGAGTGATGAGCAGAGGGGAACAATGACCTATTTTTTCTGCATGAGAAACCTTTTGTGATGAGGTGTGTCACGTAGTAGGATTTCCTGACTACTGTAGCAATGTGATTATCAAAGGAGAGACTACTGTCCACTTGTGTCCCAAGGTCTCTTATCACACTTTCGGTGTTAAGTATACTACCGCCTATGTTGTAGTTCATGGGTACAGAGTTTTTACCAAAGGGAATGACAATGTACTTTTTGGCATTGAGCTTGAGGCCATGGCTTTGACACCAGGCATCTGTCTCAGTGAGGCCCTTTTGTCGGATGTCCACTTCGTTAGTAGTTTTGATTATGGCTCCTAGTTTGCAGTCATCTGGGAACTTCATTAGCTAAAGACCTTCTGTGTTAGCCTGTACTTCAGGGAAGTAGATACCAAACAGGACAGGACACAGGACTGAACCCTGTGGTTTTCCACTTGTCACTGGTCTGAAGTCGGATTTGGAGTCTGCTACTTTCAAAGTGTGGGTTCTGTCAGTGAGCCAGTTGGCAACCCATCTTGTGATGTAGGTATTTATACCTAGTTTAGTGAGTTTATCTATAATTCCAGAGTGGGGGATAGTGTTGAAAGCCTTGGCAAGATCTAGATAGGCTGTGTGAACCAACTTACCCTTGTATATGGCTTTGATGACTGCTTCAAACAAGTCTATCAGGTTTAGGAGACATGATCTGCCTTTTACAAACCCAAGCTGGTTGTGGTCCAGAGTTTGGAGATTACCAATGTCTTTGTTTATAATTTCCATGATGATACGTTCCATGGCATTGCAGACCAGGCTCATCAGGCTAATGGGGAGCTAGTTCATGGGGTCTGTGGTGGCTCCTCCCTTGTGTAGTGGGATAACTGTCACTGTGTGCCATTCAGCAGGCACAAAGCCTGAAGTGAGGCTATGATTGAACATGGTACTTAGGTGTGGTGCCAGTTCATTTTGTAGTTCATGTAGAACTCAGCCTGGGATGTTGTCTGGTCCCATGGATGCTGTGTTCCTGGCTTTGGAGAGTGTGGTTTTTACCTGTGCAGCTGTGATGAAGCAACTTTGCATTCTTCCGGTATAGAGATGGGCTCTTTCATGGGTGAGAGGGGGGTAAAGTTAGAACTGATCCTATCTGCCAGGATGTTGGCAATATCAGTTGGGTCTGTATATTTACTGCCATTGTACTGTAACTCAGAGCAGATCTGAGTGTTGCCGTTGAGAGTCTTGACATAGCTATAGAATACTTTGTGGTTGTCTTTAGAATCAGTGGTGATTTTGTTTTCATAACTAGCTTTGGAGGATTTTATCAGGGATCGCAACTTCTTACTGAGGCTGATCAGGGAGCTCCTCCATTCATGGGATTTTACCCTCTTTTGCAACAGTTTCTTCCTTCTGTTGTACAGTTTGTTTATGGCAGGGGACCAGCAGATTGGCTTCCTTTTCTTGGAGGATAGTGTCTTGGTTCTGTTTGGGATAGCACGATCCATGCACTCATGTAAGTGCTTATACAGTGCAATTGTGTAGGATTCAGTAGTCATAACTGTATTGTCCATCTGCATGGGTGTCCTGAAGTTCACCACTTCTGTCTTAAGAAGCATGAAGTTGGCTTTGGAGAAATTTTTTAACATGGTTTCCTTAATGGGGGAGGGGGCAGAATGTGGATATGTAGGGTAATTAGCTTATGGTCAGATCGGACCAATGAGCCGTTGACTTCAGGTGTGGAACACCGGTCACTCAGGACAAACCAAACCCTGTAACCAACACAAATAACCACAAAGTGAGCTAAATGCTACTCATTGCCAGAAGTCTCAGCCTCCAAATTCACACACTCAAGGCACTTCTCAGTATGGAGAATATTGATATCTGTGCAGTAACAGAAACCTAGCTCAAGGCTCCAGAGAGCACACCCAGCACTACCAGGATACTACTCATTCCATACCTTCCAGCATCAGAACCTGCATGTCTGTGATGTCTGGGGCTCTGCATTCTTCTTTGATTATGACAGGGGTCCAATATATTATATGGGTCTGTTTTCATATTACTGTGTGCGCAAGGCAGGATTGGTGAATAGTGACAAGTGTCTGGAGTAAGAACTGCAACTGCCAGATACGTGTGGCTCACTGCTGTACTCAGACATGGCCTAAGTGTGTGAGCATGCCCAGTATGACCTTTCAGTATGTTGCTGACTGAAATTTGCTAAATTTGTTTAAGTGTGTGAACATGCCCACTATGGGCATATATACTATATGTGTGTGAAAAATCAAGTTGGTTTTTACTTCAGGGCTCACCTTTGTGTTGTACATAGACAGGAAGCATGCTGTGCCTGCAGGGCTTCCATGAGTCAATTTGCATAGACTTATCAACATTTCTACATACAGGGCGAACAGCTATTATGTGTACATTTCTACCCGGGGGGGGGGCACACCTGATTGTTACTGTGGATGTACATAGGATGAGGGGTACACCTGACACTTATACACATTTGCTAGGCCTGCACTGCTATGTCAGATACTCCATTTCAGTCTGTACTGTTGCCTATCATACTGGCTTGAGGCATACCACTGTACTACAGACCTTAGCTTCCAATTACATGCATATAAGTTTGTGACTTCATAGCCTATCCAACCCACATCACACTGCTTGGCCTGCTGTTATCTATCTGCATAGGTCTGGGGGGAGGTTACTCATATGCCCCTTCAGAGGACATGATACAGCATTTGTCTGTGTTTGCGTTTGTCTACAATTGTCCTGCTGGCTGTGACTGTTAGGTATGTGACCTCCCCAACTGGTATGTGTGAATAACTTAAGTTGTGTCTGTGCCAGTGAAATGCTGTCATGGCTTAGTGGTTCAGTACTGTGACTATAGCGCACAATATCCTGAGTTCGAGCCCTGTCACTGCTTTTTATTTTCCTGCTGGGCAGACCTGACTGGTTAAGGAACAGTAAAGCAGGTGTGAGCGTGTTTACCCGAATTTGCTTGACTTTGCCCGACTTTGTCCAAAGTTGCTCAACATTGCTCAACGTTGCCCGACGTTGCGCTGGTTAGCGCGGTGCACAGCTATGCGCAGTTGTATTTAAATATGCTCAATACTGGTAAAATGTGCTTAGCAGTGCTTTATATTGTTTAAAATAGGGCACTCATGCCTCAGGTGGTGCTGCAGGGCTACCTATGTCGGATGCACATAGTACACTCCCTGTACATGTTTGAAAACAGGTAGTGTCAAGTTAGGCATCCCTTTTACAGTATGTGCGTGTCAGAGAGAGATGTCATTTCCAGGGTTCCTATTGAGTCAGTGTATGTGCTATGCGTTGCCTCTTTGCCAAGGCCAGGGCATACTGGGCACACCTCCTTCTGCCTACTGGGGCAGGCTCAGGTTGTTCCTCCTCCAAGTCACGCTGTGCCTGTGCAGGCCTTGGCAATAGTGGGGAGCTATTTGGCCCTGCCCTTGCTGTTCCTGCTGCAGCTGTTTCCGCAGGATCATATTGTGTAGCATGGCACATACCATAACAATTTGGGTACATGTAGTTGGTGAGTACTGCAAGGCTCTACCAGATGTGTCCAGGCACCAGAAACATGACTTGAGCATCCCAAACACATGCTCAATTATGTTTCTTGTTTGTACGTGTGCCTCATTATGGAGTTCTTGTTCAGCTGTGTGTGCATTTCTGATGGGTGTCATCAGCCACGGCTCCAGTGCGTATCCAGCATCCCCCACTAGGTGACCATCAGGGATGCTCCATTGGCAAATCTCTGGTACAGCTGCGTCAGATGCCAGATGTGGGAATCATGATAGTTTCCAGGGCAGCCAGCACACACATTCATTATTATGCCCTGGGCATCACACACAACCTGGCAGTTGATGGAGGGGAAGCCCTAGCGGTTGATGTAGACCCTACCCCGCTCACCGGGTGGTGCTTTGATGCATATGTGCGTGCAGTCTATTGCACCCACTACCTCAGGGTATTCTGCTATTTGGTGGAAAAGACGCATATTGCTGGCCAATGCCTCACAGGAATTGAGGAAATATATGTGGTCACTGACATGTGCTGACATGGCATCCAGGAACTGGTGCAGTACCCTGGATGCTGATGCCTGTGATATCCCCATCATATCACCAGTTGGTCTCTGGAGGGTACCTATAGCTAGTATTCTTATGCCAACACATACCTTGGTTTCCACTGGGATGGGTTCCCCTCTGTTAGTTCTGTGTGTGAGGCATGGCTGGCACAGCTCAACAATTTGCTGCAGGAGGTCTCTGTCCACCCTATAGTGCTCCACTACCTCCAGCTCATGTAGCCTTTGGTAGGTTACCCTGGATCTGTACACTCTTCTTCGTCTCCTCACTGTGGGTTGCTCAGCAGCATTCACAACATCACCACCCTCAGCACCTTGCACATGTTGGTTTATGATAGCAAGATCAGCCCCTAACATTTTGTCTGAGTTAAGCTTTTTAAGCTTTCCCTCTTTGTATACTGCAGTGTTGCAGAGTTCTTGGGAAAAAACAGGGGGGATGCTGTTTGCAGAGTTTAAAGTGCTGGGCTGGGCTAGTCTGCTGCCTGTGTAATTGGCTGATTCTGATATATTTCTCCTGGCAGCTCTGCTAGTTCTCCTTGGTTAACTTCCTACTACTTCTTTTCCTTCCTTTTGCCTTTCTGTTTCCGCCCAGGGCAGAGCCACGCAAGCACGCGCATGTGCACACACGAGCACACACGAGCCCACATGCTGTGTGCATGTTTGTAAGAAATTTCTGATCTTTTAACAGTGTGCACCTTTGGTTGCAGGTTTTCAAATAGGACAACTGTAGACACATCCCTTGCAATCCTGAGCAACTCAGGGCAAACACAAGCCACTGTGCTCCAATTAGCTTACAGCCTTTCTGAAACATCCCCTCATAATGTCACCTATATTCTACTCTACTACTCACCTACTTCTACCCTTACACTCTTGGGACATGGCACACATGTTGGGAAAAATTGGGATTCACTATCCTTATCCTCATTTGTATAGGATTGCCTACTAATGCATGGTTACATCTCTCACACTGAGCTTCCCCCCTTAGCAACCACTACTCAGTGGTCATGTTGTCTTCAGCCTGCCATTCACCTGCATGGCAGGATAAGCTTTTTAGTGAAAATGAAAATTTTGGCTATTTTTAAATTATTTTCCTGTTTTTTAAATCGCTGCACGTTTGCGCGGTGCTGCGCTATGCTTAAACATCGAAGATCAGGGGAAAAAAGTTAGATTTTTATATTTTTAAACATTTATAAATGCCACTAGTCTTATATTTGGTCATTGACATGCTTCCTCAACTGTATGCATCCTTTATTTGGAGCTGTCATAGCTTCATTTTGCTATTTGCAGAACGGTACTCCGTTACCAACAGAGTACATTTCTGCAGATAACACTAATCTTCCAAGGACAGGTTAGTGTTTCCTGGATTGTGTGCATAGCTTTCAGCAGCAAATGAGGTAATTTGCATACCATGTCGCTGTCCATGCAAGAGTAGCTTTAGCAGCTCTCATGCACGCCCCTGCCAGCTGTTCCTGGATCGCACAGCAGACATATTGCCTGTTTGACGTCTTACACTACTCTACAACTCCGTGCAAGCTTTCGTAAATCCGGCCCTCAGTATTTATGTATGAGGAAAAGAGCATTTATTAATAAAAGAGGTAATGAGGGAAACTAATAAACAACAAATGTTGGCTACCATAAAAATGTATATTCCACAATCATTTCCATACAGCATTTGATTAACAAGGCAGCACAGACAAGTGTATTATATGTGGACATGGGCCTGAAATGCTGCAGTTTTTCTGATTAGAATTTATAGCATACAACTTCTGTCCAGATCTGTAGTGTACCAGAATAAAGTGCTGAATTCAGAAACTCTTATCACATTGTGCTAAGTGAACATGCATGACAAGTGATCACTTGCAGGGTGTGTGCAATTCAGAAAACCCAGCTACATGGCATGGATAGACCAAATAATGTGGCCAGCCACATTAAATGCTAATGATTCTATAATGAAGTGAAGTGCTGTGTGTGCTAATGAGGCAAAACAAGATGGCAGGATGATTCAGAAACATCTGAATGTCATACAGCGACACTGCACTTATAGAAGATTTGCCATTTTGCACTGGTTCATACAGAGTACACTATGCAAATATGCTTGGGGTTGCTACTGCCATTGTAAATGTGTATTTGCAGGTGGCTGTCACTGCAGCTACTATGCCTGATGATGAGCAGTGTCGTCCCCAGAGTTGCAGGGTCATCTGACCATGATTAACATTTCATGCTCTCCATAAAATCAACATAGTGGAACATTACTATGTGGACAGGGACACTATGCAACAAATCATGTAAACTTGCCAACCTTATCTGTTGCCATGTGGAAGTCAAGAAGTACCTATCACAAGTTATGTGTGGCTTTATGAATATTAGCTACAGGGCCATTTCAGTGACCTGTTGGGGAAACAATGGTGGTATCTCAGGCATCTACCTTGAGAACATTCCATCAATTTCTTGATGCCATGCTTCAGAATGTGGGGGAGCATATGTGGCTCCCACATAATCCAGAAGAGAGAGCCAACACCATGCAGGAGTTGTATTATATAGCCCATCTCCATGAGTTTCTGGGAGCCATAGACTGTACCCTTTTTGAAATAAAGGTCCCATCGGGTGAACTGGGAAGGAGGTACTTGAACTGTAAAGGGTGTCACTCCATTAACTGTCAGGTGTTATGTATTGCACAGAGTATCATCTGCAATTGTGTGTGTGTGCAGGTCACCCAGGTAGTTTTCATGACTCCCACACATAACACAAATATGACCTCTGCTAAAATGTTGTGAGGGATGACTTATCTTGTTGGTGATGTTGGATATGCCCTGGAATTCTGGCTTTTGACACCCATCAGAAATCCACAAAATCAAACTGATCAAGGGTACAATTGTGCACTATCTCAAACCAGAAACATTATAAAGCATGTGTTTGGGCTGTTGAAGGCATGCTTTTGCTGCCTGGATTCATCTGGTGGTGCTCTGGAATATGACCCCAACAAGTGTAACAAAGTACTGACTGTGTATGTATTATTACACAATATTATGGTTAGGAAGCAGTTACAGCAATGTGGCCTCTTTTACAGAGCGCATTTCCCAGCACCACAGTCAGCCCAAATTGAGACAGATAGGAGTAAGGGGGGAGCCAGCAGTAAGGGATGACAAGCAAAGAGACAGCACATGACACATAGCTTTACAACATAACTATATAAGAGTTAGGCAGACACACTGCAATAAAAATTATTCATGCAAACATACCAGACTGTGCTCATGCATGCAGAGGGTGGACATGCTGTTATCGGACATAGGCAACCCAATTAACAATGTAGAAAGTGCAGGACACAGTTAGCATCATTTACACAGGTAGACAGGGGAGTACAGATGTGCATGCCTTTCACAAGGAAGTGTGTGAGTGCTGAGGTATAGCAAAAGAAAAAAGTACATTTATGGGTAGTGTATGAGAAATAGCATGGGGGGGTTTAATGTCTAAAAGACCCATGCTCACTGAATATGTAGGATTAGCTGGGGGATGTGGTGGTGACCTGTGTGTGTGTGTGTGTGTGTGTGTGTGTGTGTGTGTGTGCGCGAGCACACGCGTGTGTGTATGTGTGTATGGCAAGTGTGTATATGTCTGCAGGGAGACAACATCAGTCCTTGATGCAACACAGTGGCTTAGCCTATTGAACAGGCCCAGGGCATGCATGACAGAGGGTTCAGCTTCCCATGCATGCCACCACTCACAAGAATTGGCTCTGCTGGGAGTGGCAGTGTTTGTACCATGACATTGGCTAGATGCTGGTTTGCTACTTGACCTCAGCTATTGCCTAGGAGGTGTGTCTGAATGATAAGAGCCATAAGAACAGGGACACCATTTCAGAGGTGTAGACACAAGTGCAACATATGATTCTGTGGAAATCCTATCACTCCACCAAATGACAAAGTGAAGACACTGCATGGTCTAGTGTATGTTTCAGTCTATCCAAGGAATTACACATGTGGGTCGTGCACAATGTGACAAAGGGAGATAATACCAGCACAGCTATCTGGAATTTTGTAAATAATTATGTTTCATTTGTGGATACCGAAATGATTTATATAAGATGCTTGTGTTATAACTGTATTAGAACTGTATATCATGTGTATATCAAACTACTGATACAGAAGTGTGTGTTGGAAAGGTTTTTGCAAAGTGCTGTTTAAAATGGATCCACAGTGTGCCCTACTGGAAGAGAACATAAATGTACATGCCCTACTATAACTGTTTAAATGTATATATTTTAACAGTGGAAACTGGAATACAGGAGGTTAACTTATGCCCAGCAACTGATTTATATAAGATGCTTGTGTTACAACTGTATTAGAACTGCATGTCATGTGTATATCAAACTGCTGGTACAGAAGTGTGTGTTGGAAAAGTTTTTTGCAAAGTGCTGTTTAAAATGGATCCACAGTGTGCCCTACTGGAAGAGAGCAGAAATGTACATGCCCTACTGTAACTGTTTAATTGTATATATTTTAACAGTGGAAACTGGAATACAGGAGGTTAACTTCAGTCCAGCAAAACTTCAGAAAAATAGCTGAAATTAAATTAATTTATGACAGCTACAGACACAATGTCTGTGGTAACAAACTTTCTGTATTGTCTTCAAAGTGAACTAATTCCAACAACTGTTTTATGATTTCCAGCATCTGCCAAAGATCTGTGGTCTATGTATTTTCACAGGAAGATGCTAAATACTGCTAACTTCCAGCAGTGGAAGTTTCACCTGGGATACAGTCAGATGACAAGAAATTATGTCATTCTGCAAGCTATCCCAGCAGTAATATTTGAGATATTAATTTGAGATGTCTTTTATTGAGACACAGCATTCTGTATTTTATCTTCACCTGACAACAACTAGAAGATCCATTCACCTCATCTGCCTTTCTGCTAAGTAAGTTAATTAGGGTATAGTCATTCTCTTAGATTCAGTCAGGAATATCATGAAACATAGTTTAGATGTTTTTCTTTATTTATTTGAGACTGGCCTGCAATGTTATTTTAAATTTCTCCTGTGATTTTGTACTCTGATGTCACTGTGATTATATACTATTTCTTTGTTCTTTTATTATTTATTATTAAATATATTTAAACCTTTCATTATGGCTGATTTGTGTAGAGATATTTAAGTTCTGAGAGTACTTGCGTATTTATTTGGTGACACTGTGTAGGACACTCCTAATAGCCTTGCTCTTGATCAAACTACCATTTATATTAATAGTAACATTACACAGCTAGATTGGACAACCTTTGTTAAGGGTCTTAAAGTAGCTGATAAGGAGTTGGCTGGTGGAAGTAATAACCACCTTACAGTCTGGCAAAAGGGGGAATAGCTAGTAAACCTGTGCCAGCTTTTCCCAGGTGTGTGTGTGTGTGTGTGTGTGTGTGTGTGTGTGTGTGTGTGTGTGTGTGTGTGTGTGTGTGTAAAGCAAACCTCAATGAGTGTGTGTGTCAGCTATTTGGGCAAGGACACAAAGCAGTGGTTGGACAGAGAGGGTGCTGGAGGTCTTGGCTTGGCCACTCAGCTGAGATCTCAACTCTATAGCTGTGGCAGTGGGGAGTCTTACTGGGGATCTGGAGAAAGAGGGAGAAACCAGGCCTGGACTGACTGTAGTCTCTATGTGCTCTTAAGGGAAATTGCACTTGATACAGACAGCAGCATCAGGAAATATTGGGTGTTGTACCCTGTTATCCTCCCAGTGAGTATCACACATTCCCATAGGTCAGCATGCACAGCCTGGATCACCCATACTGTCTCTCCTATGGCTGTGGTAGAACTAGCCTGTGCATCCAAGATGGCCCTGTGCATATACTGGGTTGCAGCTTCATGGGGTGGGTGGCAACCATATTTTTGTGAGCACCATTACCAACCCCCTCTGTGGACAGGCCTGCTTATGAGTGCTAGGGGCGGATTCAGACATCTGTCTACTGGGGACCAGCACACTTCCCTGATCTATAGTGCCCCCATCAACCTGCCCCCTCTCAGATGTGTGTGTGCAGTGTGGGTATCTGCAGGGAGACAGATTATGTTCATGCTTTGTGTAGGGGAGATGGGGTAGTCACATTCCTTTTGTCAAATACTGCCCCTGCAGGTGCTAGCTCACCCCCACCATAATTAACAGAGGCTATAAATCCTTCAATATCAGATCGGGGTAGTACCATAGTGCTGATGCTGGATAAAGAATCATCTGTAAATACATCAAAGCAAAAAACATCCTTTATAAGTTTGACCCAGCACCACAATTGCACATACAACTGATATCTTTACAACTATAAACATGAGAAAAATTAATACCCTGGACGATACCTTCTGCAAATGGATGTGCTTGCTTGATCCCCAATATACCTCTATGTCATAAATCAGAAACATTTACTATAATTTACAGAGACTATGTGGTCCATGGGGATTTTCAGCTCTTGATACTGTGAACTAGGACTACAAACCTGGGGAATCTGCTATTGAAATTCTGTGGGGCCTGTCCACTTCTGCCCCAACATCCAGCATCATTCTGTGATAATCTGTGGCTATAGTACTGCCTTTAAGGGAGGCCAGAAACTCCTCTGTCTCCATAAGTAGTGGTTCAGCTGATGGCCCACCACCTGTTGCTCTACATTCCCATGCAAGGGCCTCTGCTCTCTGGACAGCAGCATGGATCATATCCATGTCCTTGAGATGGACCATTCATAGGTGAACATTAACATTGCAGGAAATGAAAAGGCTGACAAGGTAGGCAAAAAGGTGACAGTTGAATTTCCTTACAGAATAATGCAAAGTAGTACACCTGGCTTGCAACACATTGGTGTGAAATATTATCTAGGTAGGGAATGGAACCTTTGTCAGTAGAACAGGACAGAGAGATTTGCTGGTGTTTATCACACCTGCACTGGGTTATCAAAAACTAAAAGTGAATGGCAGGGGCAGCACCAAACAATGTCAGGGTGTATCATCATCGATAGATGCAAGAAGCAAATTCCCCCTCTGCTTTGACGTTATCAGACATTGTCATGAGTACTGCATGCTGTTTTGGAAGACGTACAGTGAGAGGGACATGGGCTGCTGGGAGAGGTCTAGAAGAAAGCCACAAAAAGGGTGAGTGCAATTGTCTGGAAAGATACAGAGACTAGAACAGCTGTACCTCTTTGACTAAGGACTAGAACAGATATGGGGATATGGTATGAGTATGTAAAATCATGTCACAGGGACATGAAGAGGTTGTCTTTTGGAGGAAGGATAGAGGGAGAGGAAGGAGAGGGCACAGTTAGCACACTGTACACACAAACTACTCCCTGGGTTTGCAGAAGTACTTGTTTCATTGAAAGAGCTATGGATATATCGAATGGACTAGAAAAATGTGTGGTGGGAAATGACTCTTTGGAAAGTTCACTGGGCAAGACATAGCTAGACACTTTTAAATGTACTAAAACAGTAAATTACATAAGTTTATTGTCTCCTGCCGCCAAGCAACTATAATGTAATGTGATGTTATTTAGTATAAAGTAAGATAGTGTAGAATAATGTAATGTAGTGTAAGTTTTTGTCTCTGGGCCATTTAGGCAATATGGTTTTATTACTATTTATTTACTTTTTATTTTAGTTTATTTTTTTTTGCTTTTGTTTTCCAGGTTTGTCCATCTGGGATTAGTCAAATACTCCTTTTCAGCAGATGCCCATGGAGAAAAGCTTCAACTTATTGGAAACATTTTTAAAAGACATTCAGTAATATACATGAACAGACTTTAAGTAATATTCATTAACAATTACACATATATTTGCTAATTAGATTACATCCTTATGAAGTAAAATAAACCATTATGGTATAAAAGATACTTATGCATTTAATAGATGTCGAACATTGAGCATTTGAAGAGGTATATTAATGGATTTGTTAAACAGATAATATATTTTTTCATAGGTTCATTGATGGTTACTAGGCTAATGGCCTTAGAGCCCTTACAAGCCTAGCCATATTTATCCCCAGTTGCCACAATTGTCGGTGCTTAGGTGAGTGAAGTTCGCAGAGGCAAAGATCTATGGTAATTTACACCGACTTCCTCTATCCAGGAGGGACATGGGTGCCACCCCAGGAGTGAATTGTGGTCACCAATCCATTGATCTAGGTTGTATTTGAAGAGGATCAGGGATGGGCTCTGTTTCACATGAACTGAAAGATTGTTTCAGAAAAGTGGCAGTCTCTGGGAGACGTATCTATCTCTCCAGTTTGACCTATTTATGTCAGAGGCTAAGTGAAGATCCCTGGAGTGAGTGACCCTTGTGCAGTTTGATTTATGAATGTGTAACATTTCCATCAGGGCTAGGTCAGAGACTGCCCTGTAAGCCAGGCACAGGTCATCCCTTAGCAATCTGTAGGAGACAGAGTATAGTGACAGGGCTTTCAGTCTTTCTGCTTAAGACCTGTTTTGTGTACCCTGTAATTTCTTGGTGAGAAACCTCTGTGGTCTCTCCAGTTGTTGCAGGTGTCTGGTAAGATATATGCAAAAGGGAGCATTGTATTCAATTATTGGTCTGGTGAGGGCTGACTATAATGGAATTCTAACATTCTTACATCTAGATGTGATACCTTTACTTATAAAATGTGTCACATAGAAGGATTTCCTTACTACCGTGAATAAATGATGGTTAAAGTTCAGATTATTATCAACCTGAGTTCCCAAATCACATACCATTGGGTCTACTGTTAGATGGATGCTGTCTATAATGTAATTAACAGGGATGTCAGCTTTCTCAATGGGATGAATAATGCATTTTTTGCACTTAGCTTTAATTTGTGGCTTTAGCACCAAATTATTTGTCTGCATCAACCTTGCTTGCAGTATATTAACTCATTACATCTGAGTGACACCTCCAGGTGCATCTGCAGTCAACTCCTACTGAGACCTCTAAGCATCAAATGTTGCTTGCTCATATTTGTATCAATAATTCCAAAACCATGGTATGTACAAGGTTTTATAAGATTTCATCTTAAAGCTTATACAATGGCAAACGCACCTGCATAAATATTTGACCTCTGTCTAGTACAGATAAATAGATATTAACTGTTGTTTTTATGATATTAATTTATATAGATATAGTTTTCACATTTTTCTAAATATCTCAACAACTTATTTAATATTTTTTGACCGGGAAAGTCAGACTAGAGCAGAGCCTATTTTCAGCGAAGGACGAGGAGAAACACTCCAGACACATCTTTGGAATGTGGGAGGAAACTGGAGTACCCAGAGGAAACCCACGCGAACACAGGAAGGACATGCAGACTCCACACAGAAGGCATCCCAGCCAATAATCGAATGAGAGAACCTCTTGCTGTGAGGCAACGACATTAAACACTGCACTACTGCACCACCCAACAACCAAATAAAACAGACAAAACTCATTAGCCTCATATGAAAGCTCTCAGCCAGATGAATAACATGCTGGTGATAGTATGTGTGTAACTTGAGTGGTTGTTGAGATATTGTAAGTTGTTTACAAAATATTATAAATGTAGTAGTTACTGTGACTTATAAAATTCAGTTTAAGACCAAGAACCTAAAGAATGCTACCACTATAAAAATAGTTTGTTCTGAAGAATTTTCCATTTATACTTGTTTCATAAACTCTTTAGAGTTCCAGAAATCTGAACACCTGTTTGAAATGTGAGGAGGTAATTTGATTCTGTGAAAAAACTTAGGCTCTGCCCATTGGAAGTTAAAGTGGAAATTTCCTGGGCTCCATTGGAGTGAATGAGTTAACATCTTTGGGCAATTCCATGATTGCTCCCAATTTGCAGTTGTCAGCAAACATGGTCAGCCACACACAGTCCAAGTTTGCCTGGACTTCTGAGAAATAAATTCCAAACAGTAAGGGCCCAGCACAGAACCACATGGTACGCCACTGGTGACTGGTCTTTTGCTAGTGGTGAAGTCACCCACTTTATTTATTTATTTGACATTTGTTAACCAGGTTGGTCCAACTGAGCCAGAGGCCCATTTTCAGTGGAGACCGGAGGAGAAAAGCTCCATACTTTGACAGTATGTGTTCTGTCAGTCAGCCAGTTGGCTATCCATCTGGTAATGTAGGTGTTAATTCCAATTAGGAGGGTGTCTCTATAATACTTGCATGGGCGATTGTGTCAAATGCCTTGGCTAGGTCAATATAGGTAGTATGCACTGTCTTTCCCTCGTCCATGGCCTTGGTGACTTTCTTGAAGACGTCAACCATGTTTAACAGGCATGATCAACCTTTAATGAATTCAAAATGGGTTGGGTCCGGAGTTTGGAGATCACCTATGTCCTTGTTAATAAGGTCCATAATGATTCTTTCCATGGCCTTGCAGACGAGCCTAATCAAGCTTATGGACCTATAATTTCCAGGGTTGATTGATGCCCCCCCTTTGTGCAGAGGGATTACTGTTGCTGTCCTCCATTCTATAGGAACATAGACAGTTCGCAGGCTGTGGTTAAACAGGGATCCAAGTGAGTCTGCTAGGTCATGTTTTAAGTTGTTTAAAAGGCAACCTGGGGTGTTGTCTATTCCCATTGATGCCATGTTTTTGGCCTAGAGAGTGCCAAGATGACCTGCTGTTTTGAGACAGCAGGCTGCGGAATGGTGACAGGTATACTCTGGGGGATGACTGAAAGGGACAGGGGGGTGAAGTTTGCTCCAAATCTGTCAGCCAACAGGTTGGCTATTACGTCCAGTTGAGTATGGGTGGTACCATCCACAACCATTTCAGCGCATAGCTGGGTATCCCCTTTTAGATTTTGGACATAGTTAAAGAATGCCTTGTGATGATCCATAGCTAGGGAGGCTATTTTTATATTGTAATTAACTTTGGAGGACTTGACAACATCTCTAATTTGTTTGTTTAACCTAGAGAGAGATTTCTTCCTTTGCTGAGCCATTTCCCTCTTGTTCCTGCACATACTTTGGAGGACTTGACAAGATCTCTAATTTGTTTGTTTAACCTAGAGAGGGATTTCTTCCTCTGCTGAGCCATTTCCCTCTTGTTCCTGGACATTAATTTATTTCAAGGACCCACATATTTTGTTATTACAGAGTATGCACATCTTCTTCTGCTCACTGTATTCCCCCCCCCCCTTATACACTATACATTATTGTTAGGTATAGGTTTACAGCATGTGTACAAGTTGTAGTGGTCTGATATTAGGTCAACATTAGACATTGGCAAGTGGTCTTTATGAGCTGTTTATATCATGGAAGTTTGTACTTACACCATGCAGCTATTGAGAGCCCCTGCACATTAAGCACCAACTGTCTAACGATTTAACATGTCTCTTGCATTTAGACGTTTTTGGATCATATAACATATTTTTGATGATTATATGTTTTTAAATAGTTAGCTTTATCATGTATTTATACCCTTGTTTAAGGTTTTTATTTTTTATGACTGTATGATTATTTTAATGTTGTTTAAATACTGCATCTGTAACATTACGGTATGTGATGTAAGTATCACTTTAAATTTTAAAGTGGTAGATTTGCAACCAATGGGATTTTATGGTGGGCTTTTTAAACTAGTTGAAATTTTGTTTGTATTTACTAAGAGTCTGAAGAAGCCTGTTGGCGAAAGCGCTCACTCTAATTTGGAATTAAAGCTTTATAGTGCATTCAGAAGTGTACGCTGTTTTCTGTAATCAGGAATTATCTATTTGAAGTGGTGTTCACGTTTCATTGTCATCAGGGAACAACGTGTATGGTGACTGAATGACATTAATTTATTTCTGTTGTTGTATAATCTGTTTATACTAGGGGTCCACCACAGTAGCTTGTTTTTTTTTTTTTGGCAAGACCTGGTTTTAATCCTGTCAGGTACAGCCAATTCTATACAACCGTTTAAGCTGTTATACAGGGCATTGGTGCACAGCTCTGCATAAGAGTCTGCGTTTGAGGGGGCTTTGAAAATTCTAACACCATCACTTAGCAGAAAGTAATTTGTCTTTGAAAAATGTTAAAGCATTTTTGAGCTTGGTGAGGTATCTGGTTTTATTTATGGTTCGATCTTACTGGGAGGACATCACATGGGGGGGGGGTGCAATACTCTCCTATGTTAGTGAGTACTATGTCAAGGATATTTGAGTCTCTTGTGGGTGTGCTGACTAGCTTTTCCAGAGCATTTGCACTGATAAAGTCCAAGAACTTCTGAGCCAGCATGTTTGTGGTCATGTGTGTTTCCTAGTCGATGGTAGGATAATTAAAATTACCCACGAGTAAGGTGTTGGCCTGTATGGCAAGTGACTCCAGTAAGTCCAGGTATGTGGTATGCTTCTCCTGTTTCGTAGTGGGGGACCTACAGCTGCCTATGATGTGGCAGGGGGCTTTGCCTATAGTTAACTGGGCATGGAGTAGCTCAAGAGGGTCATACTGTTTGACCAGTCTGAAGTTGTACTTATCCTTAATGAAGATGGATACTTTGGTTCTTTCATGCTCAGTTTGTGGTCTGAACTTATGGAAGGCATTGTAGCATTGCATGGCCAGGTTGCTTTCCACACTTTTGAAGTACCTCTCTGTGACTGCACAGATGTCAGCATGTTCCAAAGTAAGGAGTGCTTCCAGGAAGTGCAGTTTCTTGTTTAGACTCCTAGCATTAAGCAGTAGTATATTGAGTTTATCTAGAGAGGATTTTGTTATGTTGGGAGGTTGGTTATTTTGACACTGCCTAAAAAAGGCACACTAGGATGCCTAATGCCTTTGCCAGTATCCGAAAGCCTAGAGGAGACAGGTGCAGAGCATTTCTGGCATAGCAGTGTGGCCTGCCAACCATGTCTTTCCAGGCTGACAGATAGTGAATACCCTTTGACTGATACCAGAAGCTAAGCCAATTGTTAAAGTCACTCATTTTTTGTTTGTATTGTGGCATCATTTTTGGAGAAGGTAGAATGCTGCTTAAGGCTAGGCTTATACCTGCCTGTGATACATTATCTGAGAGCTCAGTCATGTCTCTGTTCATACAGTCCAATGAGGTACATCTCAAATCATTCACCCCCACATGGACTATAACAGAGTCATACCAGTACTTGTGGTTGAGAGACTTGACAAAATCTGGTACCTGACAGGCAACTAACTCTAACCCACTCCTTACCCAGCCTGGTGAGGGGGACATCAATGTGTCTCACAATTGAGTCACATATGAGCAATACATTAGGCTTTGTAGCGTTATGACTTATGGGCTTATTTTTTGAGACAATAGTGTGTGTCATTATGTGTTGTGGTTGTTTTCTGCATTGTTGTGTGTGTAAGTGGTTTCTGTTTGAGAGGCCTCTAATCTTTTGGTAAGTTACTAGTGAGTACCTCCGCATATGTGGGTTTATGTGTCATGTCTTTTTTTAGTGTGGGAAGTGCGAGTGTGCTGACAACCTGTTTGGCATTCGATTTATCCTTATGTGAGAGTCTTGCCTGCAGTTTCCTAAGGTAATTACATCGCTCACATAAAGTATTAGTTTATTTCAGGTGCAAGTGGTTGTCAGTATACATGAGATAACTGCTACATTGCCTCAGGATGTCCGTGTCTATCAGGCTACCAAGAGAGATGGTTAGAAACTGCTCGTCCATGATAGCAGGATCTTACTGTACATTTTATTAGGAAAGAGAATGGGTTATGGGTTATTGATTGTTATTAATGATTAGAAATTCAAAACAATGGAAGTGAAAGAAAGAATTTGGTAGGGCAGAAAATGTTAACTTTGTAGTTAAGAAGTGGGTAGATAATAAGTGGGTATAAACCAAATTCAGAGACACACATATGACTGTGATAAGGAGTCTATTAGAGGTACAGAGCTAGGGTGGTGAGCAGTGACACAGATCTATGTATATGGCTGGGAAATGCTAGTGAAACTATTGAGGTATTGGTGAAGACTCATTGCGGAACATAGGATTTTGACAGACGATAAATGGTTTGATAATATGGTAAGCTGAAGATTGCAGTGGATATATAGGAAAAGATCTATTGGTTTGATAGGTGAAGTTTTAGTTGTGTTTTAAATGAGTTTACATTCTGAATGGATTTCACTGGCAGAGGAATACAGTTTAAAAATTTATCTACACTATTTGAATATAGTCACCTGTGCTGTTAGATGATTTGGTTATAGTGACTGATGATTTTTCTTTAGACTGTAAAATTCTGTTGGGGGAGTTGTGTATTAAATTATTAAGGGCTCGGCAATTTTCTGGCTTATAGAGAAGCCTGTGTATTGCAATTAGCTGAAAAAGAGACAGGTGAGGTGGTAGTTCTAACCAGTTTAATTTTCTGAATGCTAGGCAGCATGGTCTATTGTTACCGTTTACAGAAAATTTGGCTATTTTATTATAACAGTGTTCATGTTTGTATAGTTGTGAAACTTGAAAGTATTCTCATATTGGGTCAGCACAGAGGAGGGATAGCAGTAAGAAAGTAGAGTCTGTACTTCTGGCCATGTCAATGAGGTTGTTTTTTACTCTTTTGATGATTTTTTTTTCCACATGTGACACATGGTAGTTGAAATTCAACTGGTCGTCTATGAATGAAAAGATGCTGAGAAATATTTGCAAGCAGTCTCACCTCTTCATACAATTCATATGCTAAAGTCTGTTTTCTTATTTGCATGTGGTTTTAACAGTAATTATTCAGTGGGTCTGGGACCCTTACTTACTGGAAAGAATAGCAATACGGCATTCTATTTTCTTTGGAATGATTTCAGATAAATCAAGCAATACCTCATTAGGAAAGTTTTGAAATGATGTTGTGTAAACAGCAAAGAAAATACAAGATGATCCAGGCCAGTGATATAGACGAATGAAGCCCTGACTACGACTTAGAATACCCCAATGTGTTTAAGTTCAGATGTCTATTTGTGCTGGAAGACAGGATGGACATGCCTATAATGGGTGGATGGACCATGCCAATGGAATGAATCATTCATTATGTGTAGTGGAAGCAGGGGCTGTGGGCAGTTGACAGGCTGATGACCAAGCTGGCAGAAGAGGCATGGGCACGGTAAGAGGTCAAGGTAGGCACGTCCACAGAAACCACACCTCATTGGCTACTCAATGTATGTTGGCACACTGGAGGTAGAGCCAGAGGAAAAAAAGTACTGCAGAAACACAGTATGATGACTCTTCACCTGACTCTGTCCCACTTGGAGTTGCAGAGTGGAAAGAACAATAGAAACCTGCACTCAGATATTCAGAGGCCATTCTGAGTGCAGGGCTCTCCCTGAGGGGAGATCCCTCCCTGATGTGAATCAAATTGGGGCACTGCTATAACAATGTAGCCTTCAAGGACAGGAGTGTCAGGTTATTATCTGAGCAGAGGAACCAGGCAGGGGTGTCCTCTTCCCCTTTGTTATTTGCTTTATACTTAGAATTATTGGCAAAGAAAATAAGGGACTTAGAAATTCAAGGATATAATTAACATGGTAGTCAAGAAAAACTGGCTTTATTTGCAGATGATATTATTTTATACCTGATAAAACCAGAAAAGTATATTTCAGTGTTGTAAAACATTTTGAGACAGTTTCAAATCTTTTTGGGATACAAATTTAATGAAGATAAAACAGAAGCAGCAGTTGTAAACTATGTACTCACACACATGTGAATTGGTTCAGCAATACCCATGTTTATGGAGCATGATAAAATGAAATACTTAGGAGTATGGATTAAAAAGGATTCTGTTATGGCAGTTAAAGATGTGTGGGAAGACTAAACAAAAGATATTACAAAAACTGAAAAACTGGGGACTCTGTTTTATGGATATGGATAGTTAAGATACAAGCAGTGAAAATGTTTTAGTCCCTTTAGTTTTGTACACAGGTCAGGCATATTCTTATCAACAAGAGGAGAAGCTGTGGAAAACAATTAATAAAGAGTTGAAGGATTTCATCTGGAAAGGGAAGACAGCAAGGGTCAAGTGTGATAACCTAATCCTTCCAATAGAGCAAGGTTGTTTGGGATTACCTGATTTGAAGGGGTATTTCAGAGCTACCCAGGTCAGAATCCTTTACATAGCGCAATCAGAAAACTATAATTCAAAGTGGAAAGGGAAGGTGATGAAACATGAGGGAAGCTCAAGAAACAAGAAGAGACTGGGATTTTGAATGAAGATCCTTAAGGAGAATAACAATAACCATACAGAATATTATATTCATAAACTAGCAGAAAGTATTCCAAGAACTAAGCCAACACAGGAACAGAGAAAGGAGATTCTGCTGATAGGGATGATTACAATTAGGGATACAGACAATAGGCAAAAGGGGGCTGGAATATACTGGAAAAAACTGACAAAGGAATCAAATCTATTGGGAACAAATAATTACAGAGGGAAAGGTAATAAAATGGAAAGATGCCAAAAAGTTATTTGGACTGTAGGCTACAGACTGCTTTCCATATCAAGGATTGATATCAAAGTATAGGCAAAGAGAAAGAAATAGGGAATCGTAAGCAAAAGACCAGCATTAGAAGAGTTTTTAGTAGAATCTGCTATTAAAAAAAGGATACTTCATAGAGCTTATAAAATATTGCATGATAACTATAAGAATGAATCAATAAAGGTTAGAAAGAATTAGGAAGTGAGATTGGATAAGCAATTCACAAAGAAATAATGGAGGATATATGTATGACTCCCAAATATGCAACAAAGCCTAGATGATTTAGGATCTTTGCTTGTAAGTGTTTGCATAGGTATTTTTATACCCCAAGCAGACTTCAATGATTTTTTTCCTCAGGTATATTGCAAATGGTGGGGGTGTGGTGGGGGAAGAAAGAGGTAATTGGGAACATATTTTTGGAAGTTTAATGAGTTGGCAGACTTTAAAAATTCCCTGTAGATTACTTTATCAGAAATACTGGGTGAGCAAATTGGTATAACTAAGAAAATTATGTTTTTGAGCTATGATACTGACTTGGAATTGTCTAGACACCATAAGGCCTTGCTGAGTTTAATTGTGGTAGCTGTCAAAAAACAATTACTAGAAAATGAAACTCAAAGTCTAAACCAACTGTACTTGAAGTAATGAATATAGTAACAAAAATAAAACAACTAGAAATGGGATCTTCAGAAATGGGTAGGAGCAAACTTCATAGAAAAAAATGGGGATTGTGGGAACAACACATGCAGAATAATGTTTTGGAGGAGGAATGAGGTTTAAAAGAAGGCAGGATTTGAATGAGATATGTAATGTTTGACTGACAATAACTGGATATATTGTAAGTCATATATAATGTTTCAGCTAAATATGCTAATATGATATGTTTTCATTTATGTAAGTGTATGAGTGCTTATGTCATAAGTGATAATTTAATGAAGATGTTTCTTGTTTAAAAAAAGGAGTGTCAGGTCTTAACTTTGTGAGATATGGTCATATGTAAAGGTAGAAACCATTTTAATTTGTGTGTTGTAAATAGGAATGGATCCGTAGAAGTTCTGAATGTCATAACATGCTGACTATTTTGCTCTTGGGAACATGGCATTCAAATGCATGCAAAAATTAAAACCTGCAATTGAATTCACACCATCAATGGCACTGCTTTTCCTTGTAATAAAGAAACCTACCTTTTGGAATACTAATTAGAAGCAGCACCAAACGTCTTAGTGAGACTGAAACAGTGTGATACCTAAACCAAGAATGTCATGTTGGTCTTTGCATACGGTGTTTTTCAGGACCTGCTGAACTATTCCGTAACAGTTTATTATACAGAACTATTTCAAAAGGGTCTTCAGATGACAAAACATGAAATAAATAAATTCCACAAATATTGGTCTAAGATTCTAAATTAAGGAGCTTATTATTTACACCATAAGAGCATTTGAATTATTACCTCCTAAGTGGATGACATTACTGTTATTGGAATTAAAAGTAATAGTGTTAAAGCCTAGTTTAACAATATGCCTATAATGAAATGAAAGTAGCCAACGAATAAGACCCAAACACCGGTTTCTGGCAAACGCTAGGTTGAAAAACACGTAACTGGAACAGCAAGGCACAAAACCAAAGTCCGTTAAAACAAGTGTATACACCTCACTCGTTGTATCCACAAATAAAGCCAACTGCTGAAAATCTTCTTTATTGTAATAGCAAGACAAACTTCAACTGACATAGAACATAATCCACTAGTTTAGCGCTTTCATCTGCCAAGTGCAGACTTCTTCAGAACTAGTGAGTTAAACAATTTCCAGCATTTAAAAAACATTTTTGGCGCCAATACTATGATTATCTCTTAAAGAAACACACTATTCACAATACAAAAGGAAACATACTGTTTCACAATACAAGAAGTAGAACGTGGATACATAATAGATGACTTTTTTAACTTTTTTCTGTCTATATTGCTTGTAACTGTGTGCACTGCAACAGATCCAACCATAAATACCATGAAACAATGTTGCAAACTATTAGCCATGCATATACAAAGCTTTAAAAACTAATTATGCTTAAAATATGTAAAATATGAAATATAAAATATAACTGATGCTTAAATATAAATATATGTATAAATATAAATATAGATATAAACATAAATATAAATATAAATATAAATATATAAATATATGAATAAAAATTAATGTTGAATAAAATTTAGAATAATGTAACTTTTTTAAAAAAATATTTACTGCTAAAACATGACATGGGAATACCCGAATTACTATATATGATAAAAGTAGATAATAAATTTTGGTTGCTAATTTATAATTTATAATTAAGAGTCCAATATCAAAAAAGGTTTAATACTAATATATTCATTGATACCTGGACTCCTGGTGGAATCAGTAAGCATCTGCCATTTGCTTTCCTTGCAGGCTAATCTTGTTTTCCAATCACCACCATATATAATATCTTGCTCCTGATCTATAATGAAAAATAAAAAAGTATGATTCTCCCCATATTCCTTGATGTGTCGATATAACGCATTCTTACAATCTTTCTTCTGTATTCTATAATAATGTTCGTATATGCGTTTTTTAGCTGTCTTTCTGTTTTGCCTATGAAATAGGCTGAACATATCTTACAAAAAGCTAAATACACTATATGTTTAGTACTGCAATTTCCACCTATACTTCTAACAATCGTTTTATTCACATCACCCAGGCGGACATCTGCACTTGTGTAAATGTACCTACATTGATTACATCTTTCACATCTCCTGGTTGTAATCTTCTCTTGTTGTTTTCCTATCTTCTTGTAATTACCTCTTTCTAACAGTCTTTTGATATTGGGGCCCGTTTTATAAACTATTTTGGGCAAATTTCCAAAAAGAGTTTTGTGTGTTTCTGCTACGGTAATAACATCCCAATACCTACTAATTATTTCCTTGATCATATTACTATATGGGGTGTATGTGATAACACATACTCTGTTCATATTATCCTGATGAATATTGCTTGTTTTATTAACTTCTAAAGCTTTACCCAATAAAGGTTGATACATATTTCCCCATTTATTTGCCACATATTTTATCGTGTCCTTAATCATTTTAATAGGGTAGCCTCTATTTACAAATAAATCACTAATAAATTTCATTTCCATTTCCATTAATTCCTTGCTAGAAGACATCCTTGCTCCTCGAATACATTATCCTTTGACAATGTTTTTGAATATATGAGGTGGATGTTCACTATTATAAAACAAATAATCATTCGAAAATGTACTTTTTCGATATACTCTAGATGAGAAAACATCCTTTGTTAAACTAATATATGAATCCAAATAAGCAATACCTTGATTACTAATTTCATAAGTAAACTTGAGATAATGTGTGGTTTCATTAATATAATCTATGAATTCTTTAACTTTATCTTTTGAACCATTCCATAGAATAAATATATCGTCAAGAAATCTAACATAAAAATTAATGTATGGATAATAATCACTTTTAGTAATAAACTCATTTTCCCAGTCCGACATGACCAGGTTGGCGAAGATGGGTGCACAAGAGGCACCCATAGCTACCCCCTTACATTGCCTAAAATATTTTCCTTCAAATGTTAAGAAATTATAATCAAGAACCAACCCCATCATGTCCAATATTAAATTAATTTTATCCCAACTCAATTGGGAGTATTTCCTTAAGCTGTTACCGAACCTTTCAAGTCCTTCCTCCTTTGGTATACTGGAAAAAAGATCACATGCATCAATAGTAACTGAGGTTAAATGGTCTGCCCACAACTCTGGGCTTAACTGCCTCAAAAAATCCCAAGAATCTTTTATTATAAAAGGAGTATTTTGATAAGTATGCTTGGTCCATCTATCAATCGTCATACCAATATTAAATGTTTTTGATTTAGAACCAGAAATAATAGGTCTAAAGGGAGGTTTCTCCACAGACTTATGCACTTTAGGTATCCCCACGATGCGTGCCATAACTGGGAACTCTACTTTCAAAAATTCATATACTTCCTGGGTAATTCGGTTATCAATCAGATATTCCTCTAATGTCAAATCTATTCTTCTAAAACCTATGTTAATTTGATTAATAGACACTGTCTCATAATTACCTGTTTCATATAAAATTTTGTATATTTCAGCTTTGTATGATAGGCTAGAAAATATTACCACTCCCCCACCTTTATCGGGTTTCATGATTCTTATATCATTGTTATTAATAATTTCATTTAAACATGTTCTTTCCTCCGTGGTAATATTATCCTGTAAATGTCTCTTATTTCGTTTCATTTCATAAATTTCCTTATTAAAACGATACACGTCCTTACATACCATTTTTTCAAAGATACTAACTTGACTCTTACTAATTGGCATGTAAGTACTTTTTCTCTTTAATTCCGTATGTACATATTGTCCATTATTATTATTGTTGGTTTCAAATTGTAGTGCTAAATTAAGCCTTCTACTAAACAATTTTATCTCCTTAATATGATCCACTAAATTAAACTTGTTAGATGGTATGAATTTCATTCCCTTACTTAGTAGTGTGCAAAATTCATCCTTGATAGGTATCTCTGTATAATTAAATACCTTGAAACCATTGTGTACTCTGATGGATGGCATGGTCTCTTGGACAATATCTTGTTCCATATCTTCATTACTATTCAGCACTACCGGGTAAATTACCTGAAACAACTCCCCTTGTTCTTTATGGTTAATATCAGTTGCCCCATCTAGTAACAATGGTGTAATCATTAATATCTCCTGTTCCCCTGATGGTATGGTTTCCTGTAACTGGGATGAAATCTGCCTCATTGAAAATTCTCTTCCCTGTATGTCCCCCTCCACTCACTATGACTAGTGTGTCTTTCCTTGAACTGCACTTTTCTATCCTGTGGCCAAATATAGGCTTTCTGTGCTTTATATGAATCCATGTCGCAATCAATCTTTTTACTTTTCCTAAGGTGTACCTCCTTAGCCTTAGTGTCAGCCACATGAAATTGTTTGTGATATAGATCACTCCATTGTTCAAATTCATCATGTCGTAAAACCATTTCATTAATATTTTCAACTTCATCAATCAATGTACTTAATTTGTCTTCATTACATTTCATTAATACTCTCATATACATGAAACCAAATTCATCGAAAAGATTATTAAATTCATTTATAACATTTTCATCATATTCCATACCCATGGGTAATTTAAAAAAATCTTAAACCCTTGGGTACAATCTTAGACTTTATACATTGTGATAAGTAAGCATTATCCACTTTGACATTTTGAATTTGTATTAATTTATCGCCCAAACTATAAATCATGTTTTTTAAATCAATTCCACCCCTGCTATGGCTGGTTTTATTACTATCAGAGACATGTATTTTCTCAAACACATATTCGTTCCTTAAAAAATTGTCGATAACTTCATTATTAGAACGAGTATTTTTAAATATACTACCATTACTTGTTTTGTGATTATTGTCATGCTTTTGTCCAGATATAATATGCTTGGACTGAACGTTATAATTACTATGAACAGTACCTTTTGCACTATTATTCTGCGTTCTAGCCATAGCAGAATATGTCTTTTGCGAATCAGGATTCTTTAGCTTTATCCCACAATGTTCTGTTTCCACTCGACTGTGGAATAAGCTAAAATCAAAAGTAAAATCCTTCTTCAGTGTTAAAATGCTGTCACTGTCTTTAGAAACCATGTCTATAGGGCAATTTTTGCTAGATGTGTAACCATTGGCCTCACATTGTTGTCCGTTCGGAATATCATTACCAGTATCCACTACCTCCACAAGCTCTTTACGCTGATTACCGGATGTCATAGGTGACCCTTTGAAAGAAGAAGTTAACTCCGTGCTCTCTTTCGGTTTGGGAATGTCCAACAAAGAGTGAACCATTTCCATTAATTTCTTGACATCTTTTTGTAAATCGGCTACTTCAGCCCTCAAAATAAATACCTCTTTGCTGTTCGATACAGCTGACGTGTCCGCTCCTGCTTCTGCCATAGCCGGTACCAACAACTAGTGAATGAAATGAAAGTAGCCAACGAATAAGACCCAAACACCGGTTTCTGGCAAACGCTAGGTTGAAAAACACGTAACTGGAACAGCAAGGCACAAAACCAAAGTCCGTTAAAACAAGTGTATACACCTCACTCGTTGTATCCACAAATAAAGCCAACTGCTGAAAATCTTCTTTATTGTAATAGCAAGACAAACTTCAACTGACATAGAACATAATCCACTAGTTTAGCGCTTTCATCTGCCAAGCGCAGACTTCTTCAGAACTAGTGAGTTAAACAATTTCCAGCATTTAAAAAACATTTTTGGCGCCAATACTATGATTATCTCTTAAAGAAACACACTATTCACAATACAAAAGGAAACATACTGTTTCACAATACAAGAAGTAGAACTTGGATACATAATAGATGACTTTTTTAACTTTTTTCTGTCTATACTGCTTGTAACTGTGTGCACTGCAACAGATCCAACCATAAATACCATGAAACAATGTTGCAAACTATTAGCCATGCATATACAAAGCTTTAAAAACTAATTATTAAACCAATAATGTCATGTTGGTCTTTGCATACAGTGTTTCTCAGGACCTGCTGAACTATTCCGTAACAGTTTATTATACTAGAACTATTTCAAAAGGGTCTTCAGATGACAAAACATGAAATAAATAAATTCCACAAATATTGGTCTAAGATTCTAAATTAAGGAGCTTATTATTTACACCATAAAAGCATTTGAATTATTACCTCCTAAGTGGATGACATTACTGTTATTGGAATTAAAAGTAATAGTGTTAAAGCCTAGTTTAACAATATGCCTATAATGACTGAAGATGATTGGCATTATCTGTAGGTAAAGATAAGTATCTAACCTGACAATCACCACTATGGTTATTTATCTAAGTGCACAAAAGATATCAGAAAATGAATGAATGGGAGAGGGTTCAGGACTGTACCCTATAGTATCACAATCATGACTTTGATGTAATCAGTGTTCTTTTCTCTTTTTATTATCACCAGACTGTCAGTGCCAAGGTGATATTTAACCGGAAGCACAGAAATAATCTCAGCTACACATTTCTGTGACAGGTGGTCAACAGCCTTGGCCATATCAAGGTATAGCTTATTTCAAGGGTAAACCATGGGGTTGGCTGGTTTGTATAATAGTCGAGTGTTTAGCTCACAAACAAGAGGTACAGGGTTTGATTCTCACCAAAGGGGAATTGGCTAGGCTTAAAATGTCCCACAAGAGCGACTAGCCTAGTACTTAACTATGAATCTATGATCCAAATCTTCAGATATAGAGTGAATGGATGTAACCATCTAGTGACACAAGAAGCAATGGGTTTCTTGACTCTATATTGTTGAATATCTAGGTATTCTAAGGTTTCCCCTCTGCTCATATTTTTCATATCAAAATTCTCTCAAATGTTTTAGACAGGAAAATGAGATGTGATGCATAGATCTGCAATTTCTAAGGAAATTTCTTACAACTCTTGGATATAGGAACAACCTATTTAATCCTTTACTTTTAGATGCATGTCTTATTCTGAGGTATAATTTAACAATTTAATACTAATGTAACAATATATAAAACATTTCTCAGCAAGCAGATATGTTAATTCAGGACTTTTATGTGTTTGTGCTTGTCTTCAAAAGACTTAATCGGCGAAACATCTATGATATTACAGGAGTTGATATATATGCATGAACATGTGAAAGGCAGTTACCACTTCATACTTTTGTCTGCACTTAATTAGCACACTGTTAGATCCACTTTGTTCAGATGATGCACATTGCCTTTAATAGCTGCACATTTATATTTATTTATTTATCGACATTTCATTACTGGGAAAGTCCAACTAGGTAGAAGCCCATTTTCAGCAGGGGCACAGGAAGAAAAGCTTCAAATTATTACAAAACATTTTAAGAACAATAAATTTGCAATCTTCAAAAATAAAACAAAAACATCTGCAGTCTAAATAATTATAACACATTAGACATAATATAAAAAACATTGGTTAAGAATCAATGTAAGTTATATGACAATCATTTAATATTTAGGGAAATTTTAGTTAGTCTGTAGAGAAATTAAAGGTAACACAAACAGGAATTGTAATATGAATTAAGAGAAAAACAGGCTTATGGTATATTTAGAGAAAAAATCGGTGAAGAGAATTAGCAGTAAGGAATTAAGTGAAAAAGGGAGAGTAAGGAGGTGTAAGGAATAAAAACGTACTTGTTCACATTTAGGGTTATACTTTATCCTGGTTTTGAGAAAGAACAGAACCAGTTTTTAGCTAAGAAGTCTTTCAGAGTGGTTCTGAAAGATGGGAGGAAGGGTACTGATCTGATGGGTACAGGCAAGAGGATACAGGTAAGGAGTACCAGACCTTAGCAACCTTGTGCGAGTACAGATAATGCCCTGCACATCTGATAAGTTTGTAGACAGACAGGAGTTTTTGGTCAATGAATTGCAGTGACTGACTGGGAACATAATTGTGCAGAATGTTTTTTATTTCTGGACAGGCAGATGGATGCTGGATAATTTTATAGGTGGTAAAAAGCTGTGTATAAGTTAGTTGGTGAGGCAGTTCTAAACAATTTAGGCTTTTTAGTGCTATACAGTGGTGGGTTCTGAAAGGGGTATTTGCTGCAAATTTAGCAGCTTCATTATAGCATTGTTCAAGTTTTAATTTTTGTGAAGTCTGGAGGTTAGTAAGGATGGGAGTGCCATAAAGAAGAGTGGGGAGGAGATAAGTAGTGACAAGTGTAGTTGTAGTTGTGTCAGTGAAAAGTTTTTGCCTCTGTAAAGCATCCCTAGTTTTTGATTAGTTTTTCTTACATAATTTTGTATATGCAGGTCAAACGTAAGATTATCATGCACCATCATCCCTAATAGTTTGCTATGAGAGGTAACTTCAATGGCTGTATTATCAAGAGAGAGGACTTTAAATTTTGTGTTTTTATGACAGGGATTTGGGGGAAAAGTAGTAGTTTTATCTTTTTAGGGATGACAAAAAAAAGCCTCTGCAAGTAAGGTATCTGCAGGATCCTAAATCACTATGTAGACCAAAAATATGACCAGCAGATCGTGGAGACAGAATAACAATAAATTACAAAATATAGTGTACCAAACAGACCGGTTTCGGCTTGTATATTACAAAGCCTTCATCAATGTGAAAATACAAAGAAAAATACACCCTATTTAGAGTGTGTCATCAATCCAAAAGCCAAACACAGATGTTCATTTAACCCAGGTGCAAAAAGGCCTCCTAATTTGATTATCCATTTTTTCTCCTTAACATTGAGCAATTCATGCCAACCAGATTTATTTTGTTGCAAGCCAATGATTTTGTCTATAATTGTAAATTGAAAACATGCTGTCTTATGAGCTAAAGTGTGTTTAAAGAGAGCGTTAGTGTCACGTTGATTCCTAATTTCACTCATATGCTCAGATATTCTATGTCTCACAGCCCTGGACATTTGTCCAACATAAAAGGCTGAACATTGACAAGTTGCTAAATAATCAACCCATTCTGAACTACAATTAGCGAAAAAAGGAATCTCAAATACTGTGCTAGTATTTTTGCTACTAAAACAAGTGGCTTTCAGCATTCTGCAACAATGCCTGCAGTGCCCACATGGATAGCTCCCCTTAGCAATCATCCCTTCAATTGTACTTTGTCTTTTGTCCCCTAATTTGGGGCTACTCTGTTTATAATGGTTGAAATATGATGCCAAGTTTCTCCCATTCCTATATGAAAAAAAGCACCTATCCCCAAGGAACCCTAATAATCTATTTTCTGCCATAAGAATATTCCAATTCTGGCAAACACCATCAATAAGTGCCCCTGTGTTCTGCCCATATGTTGTCACAAACCTAGGTTTCCCTGTGATATCAAAATCTTTCTCTTTATATTTTAAGAGTTCATCCCTATTCATCTCATTAACCACATTCTGAGCTTGTGTAATGTGTCCAGTTAGGTAACCCCTTTCCTTAAACCTGTTAGTAAGGTCTTCTCTGAAATGTAAATATGAATCCTCGGCTGAGCATATACGTTTTACCCTCATATACTGAGATTTAGGGATATTCTTGCATATATGAGGAGGATGATAGCTGGAGGCATGGAGCAAAGAGTTATACTCGGGAAATTTTCTATATACTTCAGTAGTGAGGGTATTATCTGGGGCCCTGATGACCATTACATCCAGAAAAGTGATCCTACCCTGGTTGCAATTGACCGTAAATTCGATCCCCCACTTGTTTTCATTGAAATATCCAACAAATTCCCCAAAGTATTCCTCATCTGACCTCCAAACCATCCAGCAATCATCCAGGTATCTTCTCCAAATGTCAATCTGATCAATATACAGATTATGGGATTGATCATACAATATTTGTTCCTCAATATATGCCATAAAAATATCCGCATATATGGGGGCAAAGGAGGCACCCATTGCTGTCCCTTTAATCTGTAAAAAGCATGCCTCACAATAGACAAAATATATTTTAGTTAATACATGCTCAGCCAAACCAAGAAGGAGAGTAGTAAAACCTGGTTGGTAAACTCCTGACCTATACAGCCAGTATTCAAGGGCTTCAAGGCCAGCCCAATGTGGAATATTCGTATAAAGAGCTTTGACATCTAATGTACAAAGTCACCAACCAGGTTCAAGTTGCATTTCAGAGATGACTTGTAAAAATTCAGTGGTATCCTTTAGTCTGGACCTAACCCACACAAGCAGGGGTTTCAGATATTTAGTCAGATATTGCGATAGAGGCTCAGTCAAAGAGCCTCTCCCGGAAACAATCGGCCTGCCAGGGGGATGATATAAATTTTTGTGAATTTTAGGCAGGAAATAGATATATTGGTTCCTGGGGTCCACAATTGTGAGTTGTTTTTTTTTTTTTATCCTGTCAGTAATAATTCTTTCCTCCACAGCTAATGTGAGGAAGTCATCAATTTGTTTTTGAAAAAGCTTAGTGGTATTATAGTCAAGTTGTAAATAGTACCTATGGTACTCATAAGGCAGCATGTTTTCAATTTACAATTATAGACAAAATCATTGGCTTGCAACAAAATAAATCTGGTTGGCATGAATTGCTCAATGTTAAGGAGAAAAAATGGATAATCAAATTAGGAGGCCTTTTTGCACCTGGGTTAAATGAACATCTGTGTTTGGCTTTTGGACTGATGACACACTATAAATAGGGTGTATTTTACTTTGTATTTTCACATTGATGAAGGCTTTGTAATAGAAGCCGAAACCGGTCTGTTTGGTACACAATATTTTGTAATTAATTGTTATTCTGTCTCCACGGTCCGGTGGTCATTCTTTTTAGGGATGAGCATGAGTTGTAAGTTATGAAGCCATGTTTCAGTGACTGTTAAAGCTTCCTGAGTAATTTTGTGGAGGTGTGCCATATTGTCAAATGTGCAAATGAGGATGGAAGCATCTGCATATTGTATTAGTCTGGTCTATTGTGCAGCTGTATGGAGGGTGTTGGTGAAAATGTTAAAGAGGAGGGGACTAAGGATGAAGCCTTATGGTAACAATGGTGGTGACTGTGAGCTAAGGAGAGAGCACAGAGTGCCATTTTACTGACTGATACCTATTGGATAGATAGCTTTTGAACCACAGAAGGGTGGACTGACCTAGTGAGGACATTTGAAGTAGAAGTTTTCTGTGACAAACTGTGTTGAAGGCTATAGACAAGTTTAGAAATGAGGAAGAGACTAGTTTGCTGTTATCTCTAGCTTTGTTGACAGTGTCTATATAGGTTAGAAGGGCAGTGCTAGTATGGGAAGGATGGAAGCCATGTTGTCTAGGGGTCAGGAGTTCTTCCTGCAGGAGATAGTCTAGCAATTGTTTTTGAAAACATTTTTCAAGTAGTTTAGTGAGGGAAGATATGATTTCTATAGATTTTAATTTATTAATGTCGGTTGAATTTCCTCCTTTGTGAAGAGGGATAATGTGTGACTTTTTCCAGAGAGAGGAAACATGGGATTCCTGGACTGATCTAATTATAAGGATTGAAACAGGTTAGGCGAGGCTATTAGCTGCTATTTTCAGGTACTTGCTTGGAAGGTCATCAGCTGAAGAAGAACATTGTTTAAGTTTAAGAGTAGTTTTATACAGGATGTGGGCACAGGTTTGAAGGTGAAAGTGGGTGTGTTTATATGTGGCTGATGGTATAATGCTGTAGTAAAAATAAGAAGAAATGAGCATTTATTTGTGAATGTGGAATAGATTGGTACTATTGGGGGTTGTGATTATGAATGGATATAGTGCAAAGCAGTACGGGGGGGAGAAAGACAGCTGGGAATAGGGCTAAAACTTAAATGGAGATATGGAATTAGCAAACAAGAAACAATGCATTCTACTACAGTGACCATTCCGCCCTCAGGTCAAATTATAAGTGAGAACAATCAGTTTATAGCCAGTACTAACAAATTAACAAAGAGATGCAAACAGGTTTTCTGTAATTTCCTGAGGCAAAATAACTGGCAAATGAAGTATAGTCTACTGGTCAAGAAAAAAGGGACAGTGGCCAACTTAGTAAGATGTCCTTAGAGTGCACAGAGTATTTCACAGAGTCTTTCATTTTCAGAGCATGTATGTATTTAACTGATTAAAGTTAGCACCCAGCAAGGTTCTTCATGATAAATGTGTTTACGTTATATAATGACAAAATTCTCAGTGAACTTGTAGGAGTAGGGCCTTATGGCAAAGCTCCTGCAGTATCAAGGTCAGATGTATTGTAAGAGGAGACAATGCATAGATGGTTGATGGTTACAGATTTCAATTGCTGATAAATGTTTTACAAATTTAGTGTGCAATGATATAGAACTATTTATGAATATCTCTTACTCGATTAATGCTATACCCTTTGCATAACCTCATTATTACAACCTTTGTAAAGCTAAACTCATATTGCATGGCGAAAGCCAGGGTACCTTTTGGCTAGGCTTATATAGGCCCTAGGGCCAATAGCCTAGTACCTACCTATGAACCTATGAACCTATGTTAATTGTGAACTGCTACCTGACTTTGTAACCAACATTTTATTCTACTATGTTATTAAATGTATCTTACTGTGGAGCTTTTCTCCCCAGGTCTCTGCTGAAAATGAGCCACTAGGCTCAGTCGGACTAGCCCGGTCAACAAATGTAAAATAAGTAAAGGGGACTGTCACTTTAAAAATACATTCATAGTGAATAAAGAATTAAAAATTACAGAATGGACTCACAAATATACGAAAAGTGCTGGGTAGTAAACTGCACCATTTACTAAACTGTTTTTGCTTACAGGGACATCAACAACTGTCAAATATATCATTTTTCTGTTACAAATCATATCAGGGTTCTAGACAAAAATCTTACATCAATGTTTCCTGAGAAAACCAATATACCATTCAGAGAACCACTTCAATAGCCAAATATATAGCAATTCCTGGTTGATTTACTTATTCATGTAGGAGTGACTGCAGGTCAGAAAGATGGATGTGAGTGAGCCGGTTACTTAGACATATTGCAGTCTTTGTACAGTAGGATAACTCTGTTGCAGTAGCTGGCTAAGTATCGGTCATGATGAAGATTACTTCCTGAAACAAACTAAAAAACCAGGAAAACTATTAATCTGAATACCTGGATCAAACCTGCTGGCAATATAGCTAAATGCCAAGCAGCGGAAGAAAGAAAAGTATATGGTTAATTCAGAATAAAAAAAATCCACTGGAAAGTGAAACACAAGCTAAACAGCAGCAAAGATATGGTGACTCAGACTGTGTGAAATAAGAAGTCCTGTAGCAGAAGGAGAAACAAATCAGGGACAGCAAAGTTCAGCACTGGAGTTAATTCTGTTGGAACTCTACAAAGTAAATCGAAAAACAAATTCATAGAAACCTCTTCTACAGGAAACAAAGGGACAGACCCAGTCCCAATGGGCCATTCTCATGCCCTGACCATTCTGCAAAGGGAATACATAGTCCTGAAGGGTAAACATATCGATGCAGAATCAAGAATGGAAAATTTGGCGGACAAACAAACAGATCTGAATGACAGAAGCACAAGAAAAACATGAGATTAAAAGCAGTACCTGAGAGAATGGAAGGAATGAATCATGCAGTATTTGTTCAAGACCATTTAGTAAGGTGGACTATCATCCCTCAGGACTCCATACGAATCAAAATAGCTCATAGGGTCCAAGTAAGAACTCTAAATCAGAAACCTAGTAGATCATGACACATCATAGTAAGACTGGAATCTTATACTCTGAAAGAAGAGATACTGACCAAATTGTAGAAACCTGGGGAGAACTGCAAAGTTGGGGGACGGTCGGGTAATAATACAAAATGATTACTCCAGTGCACCTATGCAAAAAAGGGCAGAGGTATGTTTACTCCAAGATACCCACTTGGATGTAGTCCAGTACAAAGCATCACTGAAGGGAAGTGAACAACAATCATTTTCTCAGCAGTAAAAAGAAGTAGCCATAGGAGAGTAGCTGTAGTGATTGCAGAGCACAGTCCACTCTATAAAAGACTCAAAGGGGAGAGTTGTTGCAACTAAAGTTCCTATCCTGGGACTAAATTAACAATATGTTCAATATATCTACCCCCTGGTTTTAAATAGGTGGAGTTATGGGAAATGTTTTCACAACTGTTGCATTTCTGTGAGGCAGTCTTAAGTGGTTTGGGTGACTGGAACATGGTAACACTAATCAATGATGTAAATAGAGTGCCAAGGATAAAGAGATTCACAAGGCTGGGAAAATATGTGGATAGATTCTTTACAAGTGTAGGTCTAAAGGATATTAAAAAAGCACACCTTAGTTCATTCAAATACTATATTCAGGTTTATTGGCATTGATGCTGATTTCCAAAGTTATAATATGTATCGGTAATGTATACACAGTATTCTAAATAAAAAGAAAGATGGATTGTAAAGATGGAGTCATTGTTTCTCCCTAGATTATAAGTTCATATGTTCATAGGTGGTTACTAGGCTATTGACCCAAAGGTCATTATAAGCCTAGCTCTGTGTACCCAGTATAATACTAGAGAAACCCATTGAAATCTTAGTTAGCAATGACTGCCCATATCTAGGAGGGTCATAGGTGAAATCCCCGGAAATAATTTATGGTTTTCCATCCAGTCATCCAAGCTACGCTTAAACAGTGAATTGGTAGCCTATTCCAGAGGAGTGGCAACCTCTGAGAGACATATCTGTCTCTCCAGCAGGTCCTATTTATGTTGCAGGCTAGCTTAAGGTCCATGGAGCCAGTGACCCTTGTCCCATTTGACTTGTGGATGTGCAGCATTTCCATTAGGTTTGGGTCCGAGAATGCTCTGTAGGCCAGGCACAAGTCTCCCCAAAGTAGTCTGTATGCCACTGAGTACAGTGATAGTGTCTTCAGTCTGTCAATGTGTGACGTGTAAGAGACACTGAATTTTATTGGTTAGAAATCTCTGAGGTCTGTCAAGTTGCTGCAGGTGCCTGGTAATGTACATATCAAAGGCAGCATTGTACTCAATGTATTGGCCTGATGAGAGTCAAGTACAGGGAAGTTATGACCTCTTTTGCTCTTGAGGCAATGCCTTTGCTAATGAGATGTGTAGAGTAGATCATGGGCAAAGTTTAGGCTACAGTCAGCTTGCATTCCCAAATCTCTCACTACTGAGTTGTTACTTAGGGTATTATTATTCATATGATAGTCTGCAGGGCTATTGTTTTTACCAAAGGGGATGATAATGCAGTTTTTAGCACTGAGTTTGAATCCATGTCTTTGGCAGCAATCATTTATTTGTGTAAGTCCCTCTTGAAGTATATTGACATCCTTTGGGGATTAAATGATTGCACCCAATTTTCAGGCATCAGCAAATAGTGAGACACAGCCCGTTTGTTTTGGCCTGAACTTCTGAGAAGTATATTTGAAACAATAGGGGGCCCAGCACTGACCCCTGTGGAACCCCACTGGTGACAGGTCTGCTGGTTGAGGTAAAGTTCCCAACTTTGACTGACTGTGATGTGTCGGTGAGCCAGTTAGCAACCTACCTGACAACATAAGGGTTGATATGCAACTGGGAGAGTTTATCAATGATGTGTGAATGTGGGATTCTGTCAAAGGCCTTGGCCTAATCAAGGTAGGCTCTATGCACGATTTGCCTTCATCTATGGCTCTGGTGATGTTTCTGAAGAAGTTCACCAGGTTTAACAGACATGACCTGCCTTTGACAAAACCAAACTGTGTCGGGTCAAGGGTTTGGAGATCACCTATATTCTTATTTATAAGGTCCATGATGATTCATTCCATGGCTTTACATATAAGGCTGGTTAGGTTTAGGGGTATGTAGTTCCTAGGGTCTGTTACTGTACCTCCTTTATGAAGGGAGCTGTTTCCATTCAGCAGGAGAAAAAACAGTACTCAGACTGTGATTGAAGAGGGTACCTAATGGAGTTGCTAACTCATGTTTTAGACCATTTAAAGCTCAACTTGGGATGCCATCTGGCCCCATAGAGGCTGTGTTTTTGGCCTTAGAGAGAGTATTAATGACTTGCTCCTTGAAGATGCAAGGTAAAATGTCTTGTGACACCCGTGCTCTGGCCCAGCAATCAAGGAGCCTCAGTCCTCACCACTACACCAGTGAGGGGCATCTCATACAGGAGGAAAGGATAACAAATACACACAGTAAAGTGCAATTTCCCTTAAGAGCACACAGAGATCACAGTCAGTCCGGGGCTGGTCACTCCATTGCTCTCCAGGTCCCCAATAAGACTCTCCACTAGCACAGCTGTAGGGTCCAGATCTCAGCCTAGTGGACAAGCTAAAACTTCCAGTACCCACTCTGTCCAACCAGTACTTCACGTCCCTGCCCAGGTAGCTGATACACATACACACACACACACTTTGAAATATGAGTTTATACAACCACACAGACACTTCTGGGGAAGGCTGGCACAGGTTCTCCAGCTGTGCCCAGTTTTCTGCCCAGTCTAAAAGGTAGTACCACTTGCCACCACCCACTAATATTTATCAGCTACTCAAAGGCCTTTAAACGGGTGTCTAATTATTATTATGCAATATTATTATTCATTTGGTAGTATAGCCCACGGCTAAAGGTATTGGAGTGGCTTTGTACAATTTTACCAAAGGCATGCAGGTACTCTAAAAAGCTTAAATTATCTCTACAAAAACAGCCACAGCTGAAAAGGTTTAAAAATATTTAATAACAAATAGTCAAAACACAAGACAATACTTTCTACTACAAAGTGCTAGTCAAGAGATCACAGAGAAGTACTTAAAATAATTCCGTAGTACAGTTCTGACATCACAGTAAAACACTTAGTCTAATCTTTCTAGTTTCTAGCTATTTCTAAAAGAAAACACAAGTCTAAGATAAACTCACATACAGAACACAGGCAGAGTGCTGATGAGTTGGATGGTCAAGACAAAAATGCTTAATGCTCTCTGATTCTCTCTGTTTTTAAAATCACATTCCTGGTTCCCATTACATCATTCTTCATATTTCCCTGGGTTCCCAGGCTAACAGAAACTACATTTACATTCTTCACCTCTGGACAGAAACCAGAACAATAAAGGACATTTATGCATGCAAATTCTAGCCATTAACTCTGGCCTTAAAACAATGGCAAGAATTCCTTCACCTAGACAGGCCGGAGCTGCCTTTAGATCAAAGGGCCACAACATACTTTACTTGGTCAGCAGAGTGCACTGTTGTTATACTTTTGTAACAGCATTTTTTTCCATTTAAGACAACAAGCCTGTGGCTTACATTAATATTTACAAATGACAGAATTATCTATAAAAGTCTATCTGGCTAGGCTGGCAGCCTTCATCTATTTTCACCCAATCTTCACATATCCCCCCCCCCCCGGAGAACTCAAGATAGTTTCTCAAGTGACCCTTGAGAAACGCTGTTTGAGAGGGTTAGGGCTACCTGAGTATACCTTACCCTATTCCCTGTCTTGAGAGCCCATCTGCATTGGCATTGCTAATCCCACTGCAGTTCTGCACTGACATATCATATGCTTGCAACCCTAGGCTCCATCTTAGCAACTTGGCCTTTTGCTGGCTGACTCTGTTCTTCCTTGTCAGGTCTGTGAGGGGAGCAGCTATGGTACTATAACTGGGGTCGAACTTTCTGTAGTACCCTGCTGTCCCTAAGAATGCCCTCACCTGCTTTTTAGTAACAGGTGCAGGCCATGCCGGAATGGCTTCCACTTTGGGAGGTTCTGGCCTTATCTTACCACTCCCCACTCTATGTCCTAGATAGGAGACCTCTGCCATACCCATCTGACATTTGCTCAGCTTAATGGTCAACCCTGCCCCCTGTAGTCTGCCCAGCACCTTCCTGACATGCTGAAGGTGTTCTGGCCAGGAATGGCTGTAGATGGCAGTATCATCTAGGTAAGCAAGGGTGAACTCTCTTGCTAGGATATGATCTACCAGCCTCTGGAAAGTTGCTGGGGCATTCTTCATCCCAAAGGGCATCTTTGTGACCTCATACAATTCAAAAGGAGTCACAAAGGTTGACTTCTCTTTAGCACTGGGAGTCAAGGGCACCTGCCAGCAACCCTTGGTAAGATCAATGGTTGCAAGATACTTAGCCCCACCTAGCTGCTCTAGGGCCTCATTTGTCCTAGGCATGGGGTAAGCATCCAACTCTGTGTGACTATTTAATTTCCCGTAGTCCACACAGAACCTGGTGCTGCCATCCTTCTTTGGCACCAGCACCACTGGGGAGGCCCAGGGACTGTTGAACTCTTGAATCACCCCTAGTTCCAACATCTCCCATACCTCCTCCCTCAGAGTCTGTTTGACTCTCTCAGGCACTCTATAAGGAGCCTGCCTAATAGGCCTTTGGAGTCCTGTGTCCACCTGGTGCTGCCCCAGATGGATGCACCCTGGCTTCCCAGTGAACATATCCCCAAATTCCTGCAACACTGCTCGGATTTCTCAAACCTGGGTAGTAGATAGCTGCTGGGACATTGCTACCCCTTCCACTGAGGTGTCAGCCCGAGCCTCACTGAGATCACTCACCAGATCTCCCTCAGACTTCTCCCTCAGACTCCTCCTGCAATACATTGCAAATGCTCAGCACAAGGGCCTCCTATAATGGTAAGGTTTCATCATGTTAACATGGTACAATTTGTGCCCCTGCCTTCTGCCTAGCAATTCCACCTAGTAATTAACATCACTTACCTTAATTACCACCTTGTAGGGTCCCTCTCAAGCTGCTTGCAGCTTGTTGCATCTAACAGGAATGAGAACCATTACCTGCTGCCCCACAGCATACTCTCTAGCTCGAGCATTCCTGTTATACCACACCTTTTTCTGTTGTTGGGCTTCTGCCAGGTTCCCTCAGCCTTGTCCTGAGGTTTAGGATGTATGCCACAACAGACTGTTTGTGAGACTTGCTCATCTCAAATTAAATCTAGAGGTCCCCTCACCCTATGCCCATACAGCAACTCAAAGGGTGAAAAACCTGTGGATTCCTGGGGAACCTCTCTGTAAGGAAACAACAGATGGGGCAAATATTTGTCCAACTCCCTCTTAAACTGACCTGCAAATGCGTGTAGCATGGACTTGATTGTAGAGTTTAACCTCTCAACAAGACCATTAGTCTGGGGATGGTAGGGGGTGGTCTTCATGTGCTTCACCCCACAAGACTTCCACAGGCAAGCCAGCAGGTCTGACATGAAATTGGCACCTCTGTCAGTCAGTATTGCTTTTGGGAGACCTACAAAATCTCTAACAAAGCATTTGCCACCTTCTCTGCCTCAACGGAGGACAAAGCCACTGCTTCAGGGTATTGTATAGCATAATACACTACCACTAGGATATACATTTTCTCTGTGAAACCTGGGTACTCAGAGGAAGCCACAATATCCATAGCTACCCTTTGAAATGGCTCCTCAATCACAGGCAAAGGCATCAAAGGAGCTCTCACTTGGTCTCCTGCCTTGCCTACCTTTTGGCACTGCTCACAGGTCCTGCAGTACCCTGTTACATCTCTGGAAATTCCAGGCCAATAGAAATTCTGCATAATACGCCTCTTTGTATGTTTTATGCCCATATGACCTGCAAAGGGAATATCATGGGCTATGGCTAGAAGTGCCAGATGGTAGGCTCTAGGCACTACCAAATACTGTACTCTCTCACCTTCTAGCCCTCCCTCAAGGGTCTACTCTCTGTATAGTAACCCTTTGTCCCAGTATACAGATTCCCCCTTTCCTTGAGAATCAGGTGACTGCTTAGCTACCTGCCTTAGGCCTTGCAATGTAGGGTCTGAGAGATAACCCTGTCTCAACTCTCTCCTTGTAACCCTCCCCAGCTCCCCTTCCACAGGAAGTTTGGCATCCTCGGACAGTGGTGCCTCACTGTCTGACTGGGTATTAGTACTCACCTCTACCTTTGCAGTCACTCTGCCCAAGGGACCATCAGTACCCCTAAGTAGCTGTGGCTCACCTTCAGCCTCACTACTACAGGGTAGCTCCCTCCCTGAAGTAACCACCTCAACAGTCCTGGCTGCAAGTATGCAGTTTGTCTCCCCCAGGCTAACAGACCCACATGTTTGTGTCCTAGCCTGACTGCATGTAACTGCATAAGCATATGGTACTGCCTCATCCAAATCCTTTCCTATCAGGACATCTGCAGGATGGTAGTTCAGTGCCCCTGTTGTCTCAAGACAACCTACTATTGGCATTTTGTCTTTCCCACTTACTGGCTCCCTCACATTTTGTTCCCTACCTTGCCTCCATGGACACCTGTATGCCACATCTCCCCACTGGTTGCATTCAAAACATTTAACCCTAGCTCCTGGATGTGTACCTGGACTAGTGGCTTCCCCTGCTACTGGCAGATTCTGCTGGGGCAGTCTGTGCTGCCCACCATGGGTTCCTTTTGACCCATGAGCAGTACTGGGGGGTCCATTTCCTGTGCAGGGCTGCCCTGCTTGCCAGGTATAGGTCTCCCTTCTTCCCCAGCTCATCTGAAGTAGCACATTGTCTATCAGCAAACCAGATCCTCATGTCCTCAGGCAAAGTGCTAAGGGCTTGTTCCCTCACCAAAAGGTCTGCCAGCCCTTAAAAAGTGGTGAACTGACATACACTCACCCACCTATGAAAATAAGTGCTCAGTTCAGCAACATATTCACACACACTATCATCTGCCTTGTGTCTATGCTCACAAAACATTTTCCTATACGTTTCAGATGTTAGCTTAAACAATTCTAAAAAGTGATTTTTAACAGCAGTATAATCAAAACATGCAACATCAGACATTTTTGACAAAACAGTTACAGCTTTACCATGGAGTAAAGGGGTCAGGAACCGTACCCAGAGCCTTTGGTCAACATTATACTGTTTACATACCCTCTCAAACATATGAATGAAACTATCAATATGATCCTCCTCTTTAAACTGTGGAAAAAATTTACTGACCTTTTGTGCTTCTAGGGTCCAGTTAATCCCTTTCCCATTACCTCCATGACTCTGGCAAAGAGTCAGCATTTCCCTCTCATGTCTCCACTGCCGCTCCTTTTCCTCGGCTTCTATCTCCAAACACCTGGCCTCCAACTCAAGTCTCTTTAGCTCCAGATGGATTTTTAAGTCGTCTGCAGAAAGGTTGAGCTGTCCATTCTCCAAGAGTATTATAGCTTCACTGCCAGTCTGATTGTCCCCCTGGTTGCTGTTTTCTGATGCAGCTGTAACCAAGGCTGCAATCAGGTCTGCCTTAGTCAGGTTTCCATGCACCAGTCCCCTAGCCTGGCACATCTCAGCCAGCTGGCTCCTTGTCAGCTTTCCATACTCCTCTGCTGACATGCTACCTGCTCACCCTGACTAACTAAGCTAACAAAAGAAATAAAACAATTGTGATCTGAACTCTGAGTATTCACTGCCTGGCTGTTTTAGAGTACAAAACACCTTCAAAGCTCACTGTACACAAGCTACAGGAATTCACTCTACCCACACCACTACAAGCCAATTAGTATTTGCCAACCAATTAATATGCGGTGATCCCACCACTGCCAAACAATTAATATGTGATGCCCATACCCTGACCCAGCAATCAAGGAGCCTCAATCCTCACCACTACACCAGTGACAGGCATCTCATATAGGAGGAAAGGATAACAAATACACACAGTAAAGTGCAATTTCCCTTAAGAGCACACAGAGATCACAGTCATTCCAGGGCTGGTTGCTCCCTTGCTCTCCAGGTCCCCAGTAAGACTCGCCACTGGCACAGCTATAGGGTCCAGATCTCAGCCTAGTGGGCAAGCTAAAACCTCCAGCACTCTCTCTGTTCAAACAGTGCTTCTTGTCCCTGCCCAGGTAGCTGACACACATACGCCCACACTTTGAGACAAGAGTTTATACAACCACACAGACACTCCTGGGGAAGGCTGGCACAGGTTCTCCAGCTGTGCCCCTTTTCTGCCCTGGGTAGTATAATGTTGACCAAAGGCTCTGGGTACGGTTCCTGACCCCTTTACTCCATGGTAAAGCTGTAACTGTTTTGTCAAAAATGTCTGATGTTGCATGTTTTGATTATACTGCTGTTAAAAATCACTTTTTAGAATTGTTTAAGCTAACATCTGAAACGTATAGGAAAATGTTTTGTGAGCATAGACACAAGGCAGATGATAGTGTGTGTGAATATGTTGCTGAACTGAGCACTTATTTTCATAGGTGGGTGAGTGTATGTCAGTTCACCACTTTTTAAGGGCTGGCAGACCTTTTGGTGAGGGAACAAGCCCTTAGCACTTTGCCTGAGGACATGAGGATCTGGTTTGCTGATAGACAATGTGCTACTTCAGATGAGCTGGGGAAGAAGGGAGACCACTTGCCACTACCCACTAATATTTATCAGCTACTCAAAGGCCCTTAAAAGGGTGTCTAATTATTATTGTACAATATTATTATCCAATTGGTAGTATAGCCCACTGCTAAAACTATTGGAGTGGCTTTGTACAATTTTACCAAAGGCATGAATGTACTCAAAAGAGCTTAAATTATCTCTACAAAAACAGCCAGAGTTGAAAAGGTTTAAAAATATTTAATAACAAATAGTCAAAATACAAGACAATACTTTCAACTACACAGTGCTAGTCAAGAGTTCAGAGATCACAGAGAAATATTTAAAATAATTCAGTAGTTCAGTTCTGACATCACAGAAAAACACAGTCTAATCTTTCTAGTTTCTAGCTATTTCTAAGAGAAAACACAAGTCTAAGATAAACTTACATATAGAACACTGGCAGAGTGCTGAGTTGGATGGTCAAGATAAAAATGCTTAATGCTCTCTGATTCTCTCTTTTTTAAAATCACATTCCTGGTTCCCATTACATCATTCTTCACACTTCCATGGGTTCCCAGGCTAACAGAAACTACATTTACATTCTTCACCTCTGGGCAGAAACCAGAGCAATAAAGGACATTTATGCATGCAAATTCTAGCCATTAACTCTGGCCTTAAAACAATAGCAAGAATTCCTTCACCTACACAGGCCAGAGCCGACTTTAAATAAAAGAGTCACAACATGCTTTACTTGGTCAGCAGAGTGCAGTGTTGTTATATTTTTGTAACAGCATTTGTTTTCATTTAAGACAACAAGCCTGTTGGCTTTTATTAATATTTACGAATGACAGAATTATCTATAAAATTCTATCTGACTAGGCTGGCAGCCTTCATCTATCTTCACCCAATCTTCACATGTCTGACTATGAATTTCAGTGTTTAAATGGAAAGTAATAACTGTTTTTCTTCTTTTTCTTTGTGTTTGTCATGTGACTTATTTGAATTGTTATATAACCCTATTATGATGTAACATGTTCAGATTTATTTTCTTTGCACTGAGGAAGCTTAGGTCAGAAGTTAAATCAGTTTGCAACCGGTATACTGGATGTTGTTTTAGTCATTAAATATAAGAATTTATTCCTTCAGTTTGAGTGCTGGTTCTTTGTAGTTCTGATGTGAGTTTTGCTTTGCACCTGGTGTTTGGAAATTATTTCTGAGTGTTTTTGCTAGTTCTTTGGTGTGTGGGTGTGTGTGTGTGTGTGTGTGTGTGTGTGTGTGTGTGTGTGTGTGTGTGTGTGTGTCCATCACTATACCTCTTACACCTGGAAGCTCATAAGAATGTTTTCGTCCTACAAATATTTGTATATAATCGTTGTGTATACTCCTTACAAACTGTAGTCAGTCAGTCACAACGCATTGAATATTTTTTATAATTTGCACATTCCTTGCATCTGTGTTGAAACTGCCCCCACCCCCCTCATTTCCTGCCTTGTCTTTCAGCTGATATAATTTAGCTAGTGCTGTGTCTCCTTTTAATTAACAACCTGTATTCAAACTGGAACCTTAGTTTGAGAGACAGCCTTACAGAACTATATTCAAGTTTATAGAGCTAAGTATATTTTCTGTGTTATTCTGTATTATAGAGCTAAATTGTCTGCTTGATATCTGTGTCTTACTGCTCTGCAAATCTATAGAAAACAGTATATATATTTTTTATAATTTGCACATTCCTTACATCTGTGTTGAAACTGCCCCACCCCCTCATTTCCTGCCTTGTCTTTCAGCTGATATAATTTAGCTAGTGCTGTGTCTCCTTTTAATTAACAACCTGTATTCAAACTGGAACCTTAGTTTGAGAGACAGCCTTACAGAACTATATTCAAGTTTATAGAGCTAAGTATATTTTCTGTGTTATTCTGAATTGTCTGCTTGATATCTGTGTCTTACTGCTCTGCAAATCTATAGAAAACAGTATATATATTTGTTTATAATTTGCACATTCCTTACATCTGTGTTGAAACTGCCCCCACCCCCCTCATTTCCTGCCTTGTCTTTCAGCTGATATAATTTAGCTGGTGCTGTGTCTCCTTTTAATTAACAACCTGTATTCAAACTGGAACCTTAGTTTGAGAGACAGCCTTACAGAACTATATTCAAGTTTATAGAGCTAAGTATATTTTCTGTGTTATTCTGTATTGTCTGCTTGATATCTGTGTCTTACTGCTCTGCAAATCTATAGAAAACAGTATATATATATATTTTTATAATTTGCACATTCCTTACATCTGTGTTGAAACTGCTCCTCCACCCCCCCTCCCTATTCTTGGTAGTAGTTTAAATTTGGTGGCTTTTGCAGTGCCTGCCCCACTGTAGATTTGATCTAAGACACTCCCCTAGGACATCTCTTTTCCGCATTCTACCTAATAAACCCTTTCTGCACTTGCTTTTAGTCCTTTTTAATTTAATTACATTTTTTCAAACTGTGTGTGGACGAATATTGCTACATATTCAAGTGTGCCAGCTTGCACTGCATGAGAATTGTATTTACTACTATACTACTGCTTTTGCTACTTTTCTAAAAAAAAAAAAAAATGTTCTGCTTTTACTGTACTTGTGTTTCTTCCTACTTTATTTTGCTTTTGCGTCATCTTAAACGTTCTCAATTGTATTTATTACTGCTTGGTGTAACTCATTCTAAGCCTTTTAGTTTAAACACTTGGGCTTCAGACCAGTTTTACATTGAGAGGGTTTGTGGTCTGCACTGTAGTGGCAGAACAGGTAGCTTACATCCTTGTTGGGAACTGCTGATTGAGGGCTCAGTGTCTGTTATTCTAAAAGTGTATTAATTCTGGTTTAAGCACTTGGGCTTTCAGGCCAGTTATTTTACATTAAGAGGGTTCGTAGTCTGCACTCTTGTGGGAGGAGAGGCTGGACTCTCCCCTTCTGAGCTGGGAATTTCTGGTTAAAGGCTTATAGTGCATGTATATCTGAACTGCTTCTTACTGAAATTGGTACACCTTGTTTGCTGTAGCATAGACTAGATCCAGGCCTGCTGAATCTAGCTTTGTTTGTATAACTTGAGCACTAATCCAGGCATTATTTAAAGTATTCAGTTGTATTTATTACTGCTTGGTAGTAACTTGGTTAAAGTGTAGCTATCATTCTAAGTCTTTTGGATTAAGCACTTGGGCTTCAGACCAGTTGTTCTACATTAGGAAGGTTTGTGGCATGCACTGTGGTGGCAGGACAGGTAGCTTTCATCCTTCTAAGTTGGGAACTGCTGATTGAGAGCTCAGTGTCTGTTATTCTTAAAGTGTATTAGCTCTGGTTTAAGCACTTGGGCTTCAGGCCAGTTATTTTACATTAAGAAGGTTCGTGGTCTGCACTCTTGTGGGAGGAGAGGCTGGACTCTGCCCTTCTGAGCTGGGAATTTCTGGTTAAAGGTTTATAGTGCCTGAATATTTGAACTGTATCTTACTGAAATTGGTACACCTTGTTTGCTGTAGCATAGACTAGATACAGGCCTGCTGAATCTAGCTTTGTTTGTATGCTTGTTATTTCCCTGGAACGCTAATTCCACCTAAAACGCGGCTTCTCAGCGCTTCTGTGGATCCCTAGTGATATCTGCATTGCTTACTGTACTTATTTCCTTGCTTCGCTTGAAAGAAAGTTACTGTTTGTCGTTTTTGCATTTAAGTTACCTGTAACACATTGCACTTGTTACCTGGCACTTGCTCACTAAAGCAATTATAAGTCAGCACTAAAAATTAAAAGCACTACACCCTCGCTCCCCATTGGCCCTTGTTTTCAATTATAAAGAAATTCCCAATATTATTCTAGCATGTCCAAAGGTCAGTTGTCAATCTCCTCTCTGGTCCAGCTGGTGAATATGGGAATCTTGAGGCAATGTTACAACTGCCTCATGTACACAGACAACCCTCTCCTCCTCCCAACAAATTCCAACACATGTGAGAGATGCAACCATATAGCCAAACTGGAGGCTAAGCTCTCTCAACTCAGTACTGGCAAAACCAGTCAGGAGGAGAAGGAAACCACACTCACTACAATTCCAGTCTCACATAGATCTACCACGACAGCAAACCAAACACATAATCACACAAAAACATACTCGGAGGTTCTAAATAAAGATCTGCCTAAGCAGCAGAGACCTCCAAAGCAGACACCCAAGCAACCGCTACCCCAAAAAAAACACATGCAACACATATCTCACAAAGCCAGTGTGCCGAACAGTCACAGCCCTTAAGGCTAAACAACACACCTGATACACTTGTAATAGGTGACTCTATCGTCAGGCACACTGACGTCCCGCTCACCAGGCTGAACAAGGAGAAGGTCACGGTGAGCAGCCTGTCTGGCGCTAGGATCCGCCACATAACACAAGCACTCAGGTCACTCCAAGGCAAGTACAAATATGACTCAGTCATTGTCCATGCTGGTGTGAATGACCTGAGACATACCTCCCTGGACTACATGAAAAGAGACATAGAGGAGCTCTCTGAGCATGTAGCCCAGGCTGGTATGACCCTGACCTTGAGTAGCATCTTACCCTCACCAAGAATGATGCCACAGTATGAAGACAAATGATCAATTTCAACAATTGGCTTAAGTAATGGTGTCATTCAAAGGGGATCCAATGCCTATCAGCTTGGGATGATATGCACGACAAGCCACGATGCTTTGCTAGGGAGGGCTTGCACCTGTCACCCCTGGGCTTTCGGATATTGGCAAAGGCTCTTGCTACCCCCATAGTGCCTTTTTTAGGCAAGGCTCAAAAGACAAACCCACCTCCATAGGTATCACAAGGGATAAGAAAATAAGAGTAATGCTACTCAACGCTAGAAGTCTAAACCTCAAGATGCCTTTTCGAAACTCTCCTTAGCATGGAGAACATCGATATCTGTGCAGTAACAGAAACCTGGTTCAGGGGTCCCGAGAGCACCCCAGCACTACCAGGTTATACCTCATACCATGCTTTTCGGCCCTAAAACTTGGACCGAACCACAAAGGAGGGAGTATCGATATTCATCAAAGATACCCACACCTCCAGGTTGGTGGCAAAGCACGAAGCATCAGAGACTATCCATGTGCAACTAACAGTGGGTAAAACTGCCTTCCAGTTTATAGCCTGCTACAGACCACCCTCCCAAACCCAGGAACCCCACTCGGCCTTCCTGAGAACACTGGAAAATATGAAGGTCTCTCCGAACACCATTATATTGGGCGACTTCAACTACCCAAACATAAATTGGGAGCATTACTCTAGCTCCAACACCCTTGCCCAAAGGTTCCTAGAATTCATAAACTCAAATGCTATGGAACAACTTGTTACCACTCCCACAAGAGGGAAAACATACTGGACCCGATCATCACCAACATGGGGACTCTATGCTCCAGACCAGAAGTGTATCCCTCACTGGTAAGATCAGACCATAAACTGATCTCACTGGATATTCACATCCCGACCCCACCCCTGCCCAGAAAACCACAGTGAAAAACTTCTCTAAAGCAAATTTCACACTCCTCAAAACCGAGGTGGAATCCTTCAAAGCCCCCCTGTGGAAAATCTGGCCCAGACCGCAGAATCCTTTATAAATGCATTCTATGAACACCTTCAGGAATGCATGGATCATGCAATCCCAAATAAAACCAAGACCCAATCCTCCAAAGGCAGGCGACCTGTCTGGTGGACCCCAGCCATAAACAAACTATACAATAAAGGAGGAAGCTACTACATGATAGAGCAAAATCCCAAAAGGGAAGGCATCTCTGAGCAGTATTAGCAAAATCTAAGGGCACTCATAAAATCGTCAAAGGCCAGCTTCGAGAGAAAAATTGCACAGGACACTAAGGATAATCACAAGGCTTTCTTTAGTTATGTTAGGAACCTGGGTGGGAATTCCCAGATATGCTCAGAATTAGTCCAAAATGACAAAAAACACTGATCCCAGACATTGCCAACATCCTAGCTGACAGGTTCAGTGCAAACTCCCCTCCCCACCAAAGGGCAAATATCTATCCCAGCAGAGTGCTGCCCCTGACATCTCAGATGCTCAGGTGGGAGCCGCCCTCTCCAAAGCAAAAACACAGCATCAATGGGACCAGACGGTGTCCCAGGCTGCGTCCTACATGAACTCCAAGAAGAGCTAAACCCAAACATAAAACTACTGTTCAATCTCAGCCTTACTACAGGATATGTACCCAAAGAGTGGCGTGCAGCAAAAGTGGTCCCTCTCCACAAAGGTGGTGCCTCAATGGACCCTGGAAACTATCGCCCCATAAGCCTGACTAGCTTGGTCTGCAAAGCTATGGAAAGGATCATCATGGACCTCATAAATAAAGATATTGGGGACCTACAGACACTGGATCCTACCCAGTTTGGCTTTGTTAAGGGCAGATCCTGCCTCTTAAACCTGGTTGACTTCTTTGAAACAGTCACCAAGGCCATTGCAGAATGGAAGGTGGTCCACACAGCCTATCTGGACCGCGCAAAAGCCTTCACTACAATACTCCACTCGGGCATTATAGATAAGCTCACCAGCTTAAATATAAACCCCTATGTCACTAGATGGGTTGCAAACTGGCTCAAGGACAGAACCCACATGGTTAGAATTGCTGGAGCCATGTCAGACTCCAAACCAGTTACAAGTGGCATCCCACAAGGCTCAGTCCTGGGACCTCTCTTGTTTGGTATATATTTCTCGGAGGTACAGGCCAACACGGAAGGACTGTGGCTGACCAAGTTCGCAGATGACTGCAAACTGGGCCATAATCGACTCTCCAGCCGACACAAGCATCCTCCAAAAGGGCCTCATAGAAACAGACAACTGGTGCCAGAGCCATGGCCTCAAGCTAAATGCCAAAAGTGTATAGTCATCCCTTTGGCAAAACAAAGTGCCACAAATTACCACATAGGTGGTAATCCATTAAGTACAGAAGAAGTAATTAGGGACCTGGGGACCCAAGTAGATAGCAATCTCTCCTTTGACAATCACACTGCCAAAGTGGTTAGAAAAACATTTTATATAGCCCACCTAATCATGAAGGGATTCACATCTAGATTAGGGAGGTCATCGTGCCTCTTTACTCATCCCTCATCAGGCCCATAATTGAGTACAATGCCCTTTGGGATGTACCTTACCAAACACCTGCAGCAACTGGAAAGACCCCAAAAGTACCTCACCAAGAGGATCAAAGGGCTCAAACAGATGCCATATGCTGCCCGGTTAAAGAAACTCCAGCTCTACTCAGTGGCATACCGCCTGCTCAGAGGTGACCTGTGCCTGACGTATAAGGCCATGTCCAACCCAGAATTAAGGGACATGCTGCACCTCAAAATCCAAATCCCATCGAGCTACACGCTCGAGAGACTTGAACCTCAGCACTGAAATAAATAGGACATGCTGGAGGGACAGATTCATAACCCTGAGGCTCCCTTCACTCTGGAATAAAATCCCAGTCCAGGTTAGGCAGAGTCCCTCATTGACTCTTTTCAAGAGGAATCTTGATGAGTGGATTGGAGATCGTAGGTTTACCCCGGGTATCACTTCTGTGTCACTGTTAGACAGAGGCACAGTATACTAACCTCGAAAAAGGGCATAGCAAAATTAATTTAAAATGGGTGGCGAAAGCCAAACATACTCTGGCTAGGCTTATAAATGCCCTAGGGCAGATAGCCTAGTATGAACCTATGAACCTATGAACCTATGAACACCACAGTCTTCCTGTGATTGTGTTAGGTCCCCATATTTCAGTAAATGTCTGGAAATGTATCTAGTTCAACACTGAAGGTCAGTTGTGTATGTAGTAGAGTGCTGCAGTCATCTAATGTTTCTCCACACAAATAAGTTTTTATTGGAATCTGTGACTGAGTGTTGATAACAGATGCCTCAAAAACTTAAAAACATTTTTTTTTATACACAGCCACATTTACTAGTACTGCAATACAGCACTTGTGGGGTTGCTGTCCTTCGGGTGAAAGGAGGGAGATAGGCAAAAATATCATGGAATATCCCTAATTGCCTGTATACATTTCTCCCTGTCTGTAGAAATGCCATCTTAGCTATTCTCTGAAAATAGATCACAGTCCTCCCTGTCACCAAAAGTAAGGAAATGAGTGGGTTTGTAAGTAAGTAAGTAAATAAAACAGTGTAAGAAACTTCTCTGTGTGAAAGATTTTCAATCCATATATATCTAGTTCATCACTGTATATTAATCAGATCAAATAATAGCAGTAGAAGTAGCGAACTTAAACTTATCCTAAGTCAAAAAAATAATAAAAAATATATAATTTGAAATATTATATGGAATTATGGAAGTATTCAAAAGTAATCCAAGCAGGGTAGATAGTCTGTTTCAAGTCAAAAATCCTATATTAAGTACACAGACTATGTAGTCTGTGTACTTAAACTGTGTAATCTGTGATCAACTATATATATATATATATATATATATATATATATATATATATATATATATATATATATATTGAAAATCTTCTACACAGAGAAGTTTCTTACAAACAGTCCAGTTATGGATACCCAATAGTTCATGTAAGACAGGTGTGGTGGTGCTGAGGTTCAGTCTTTGGACTGTAGGAGAACGGTAGAGTATCCTGGCAACTTTATACTGAGATGTCTGAGAAATCCCACCTATTTAGGCAAAGAGTCTAATGACTTATCTAATGAGATTTAAATGAGGACCACTCATTTAGATAGCAAATTTCTGCTGTGATTACAAGTGGTTCTAGTCTTCTCTAAATTACTACTAGGATTTGACTGGTGTTACTTCTTTATTTTCGGCCCTCTTTGGTTCATATTCTTTTCAAATCAAAGCTAGCCTATGGCAGTACCTTTTGTCTAGGCCTTTGGTAAGCCCTACCCCCCCCCCCCCACACACACACACACGGGAGGCTGCAGCTGATGTAGAAGACAATGGCATGTAGGAGCCGATTGTAACATTTTTCAGTGGTGCAGCAGGTAGTGTTGTCATCTCATAACAAGGAGTTCCCCAGTTTGATTCTCGGCTGTAAAGCCATACAGAGTCTGCATGTCTTTAAGTAAGGATTGTACTATAAAAGGAAATTATATTTTGTTGTGTTGCATTCTGAAAAAGTTCCAATTCTATGAACAAAAGCACTCGAAACTTTCACAAAATAACATTAAATAATTTGAATTTTAACAACCTTGTGGTCAGATGCCTTTGTTGGATGTGCTGGACCTCCTTGCAATATTTTGATATCTACTCAATGTGCTTCCTGGCTGGCTTTCCTTGAGATGAGTGTTTTTGGTTACTGATATACAGCTCTGGTTTCCTTCCATATTCCAAAGACATGCAATAGGTGGACTGGACACTCTAAACTGCCCATAGGTTTGAGTTTGCATGTGTATGTGTGGTATGAAAGAACACCTGCAGCAGGGCTAGCCACCCACTGATGTGAATATTGGCTTAGGTGATTGTCACTGTTGAAGTGTCATCCTGACCCCAAGTGCAAAAATGGGAAAAGGAGGTTGTGGATGGATAGATGCACTGGCTTTCACAATGGAAGAGGGTCATTCAGTGTCAGTCAGGTTTTTCTTTCCGGTGGTGAACAACCTTCAGGTTGCCAGAGCTGGGCTGGGCTGCATAGCTGCTTAGCTGATGACTTCTATTATAGCTGTATACAGCTTGTAACATCTTATCTCACTTACGTAAAGTAGGGTCGTTCCACAGAAGTCTTTAATGGGACCTCAAGCCCTACCTTTATTATTTAACTTTTAATGTTACTGCCCCTTAGATTATTTTATGGGGCAAATAATATGGAATAACATTGTGGATACTGGTTAACATTCACAATGCATATTATGCAACTTGTTAAACTATATTACAGAATCTGCAGAAATAACTGCTTGCTGATTATTATGTTTTACACATTATTTAATAGCCTTTCTATCGTATATCTAGCTAATGATAACACTATATCCTTTTGGTCACTGTTAGCAGTGGAGTCTAGTGGATGGCTGCATTTCTCTTGATAACCATGCTGTTACAGCAGGCTTACATATCCCATCATTTGGTGTCCAGTTACTGCTCTCCAATGTCATGAAAGAGTTTTCAGTCGCAACACAAGTTGAGCTAATGAAGACTTGTGTGCTGCAACACAACCCTACAATATTATACAGACTGTGAATATCTGTGTTGTTGTTAGCTGATCCTGATCACTAGCGCCACCTACTGGCACTACTTACACACCAGTACAGAAGTTGGCATCTCTGTGCTACCTTAGAAATGCTGGGGCTTTTTCCGTCCAAGATATGTAGTAATGTGTAGGTGCAAGCAGAATCCCCTACATTCTAGTGCAGACAAGATGTCTACATGTCAAGAGAGAAACGCATGTTAGGGGTGCACAAACTATAGTCAACAATGCGAGCCTACAAAAAGCAATAGGACACTGCAGACTTTGTAATTAAGGTTAGTAGTACTCTTTCAGTAACTAGCCACATAAAAATAAAATGCAGTATTTAGTTTGACAAAATGCAGAAATATAGCACATACTGAATCTTGCAGTTTAAAAGTTAGTGTGTTGTGTGAAAAACATTGTAACTGTTCTTGAATTTTAAAAGCTATTGTACTATGTGTAAAAACATTGTTTTGCCTACTTGGCAATCTTGATGTTAAAAGGATTATGAATGCATAATATTGTATGTTAAACCTTATTAATGTTAAAAGGATTGTTTATGCTTAGTATTGTATGTTAGACCATACTAATGTTAAATGGATTGTGAATGCTTAACATTGTATATTAGACCCTAATACTTTTTGTATAAAATTATTTTGCTTACATGGACCAGGTTGTGGCTGAAAAGAGTTCATGGACCAGTTCACTTACCTAATTAACAAAAGTAAGGAAGTAAATTAACAAACAGGTTTTGCAAAACCCTTTGATAATGTATCCAAAATTTTGTAATGAGTGTGAGACAGCACAGACAACTAAAATTCAACAACACTAAGTATGTTAATATAAATAAAAACATATCCTTTGTATTTTTTAATGATGTGGACCCTTCTGAAAAATGTCACGTTTCAGTGGGAAATATGTCATGTTTTGGATATTTAAAAAGATAACATTTGGAACAAGAGGTCAGACATTAGATATAAAGACCTGGCATGGAATTCCTTGAACCTTCAACCCCAACAGCATAAAATTTAAGGGGGAGTAATAAAAATCCATTGAAACTTCAGTGGTTAGAGTGCATCTCCAAGTCCAAAACTTAAATAATTTAAGGCAATAACACCAAAACAGTTAGCAAAGAAGAAAACTAAATATAGTTTAATCTGTGCTTCTTTTTAATTGTAATACTGTTTGTCAATAGTCTTTTCCATTTTGTCACTATGTTTAAACAATGAATTTAATAAAATGAATTAAACTTTCTTTGTTCATTATAAAGCAAACTATGTTACTGTTACCCAGACACTAGTTTATATGTGTGTGTGTGCTTGCATATTTAGTCATTTATTCCTTGTTAATTAAATGTGCTGAAAACTAACTTTTATACTGTTATGTAAGAATACGTGTATAGTACATGCGTATTTGTAATGGTTATTGATTAGCTATACTGATCAGAGCTGATCATTTCAGGTGTTACATACTACCCTGTTTACTTTACTAAACACTGCAAGTTAAAATACAGGAAAACAATAAAGACATTGTTATGTGTATATGTATAAGGCCTTTTCTAAGTAATAAAGGGGAACACCAAATAATACGAAAACACTAGAAGGGATTCAATATATGAAACAATTAATTTTGCCTCAAAAACATGTTAAGACTTACAAATATTTGTCCATATAACCCTGAACTCATTTCCTGTACAGTAGCTCATAATTAAATAAAAATGTTCTGAATGAAAAAAAAATCAGGTCAAAATTCAAATATCCTGTATGTGAAGCATTTAAAACTATGCAGAGTCATATTCTGTTGCTTATCTGGAAAAACCTGCTGAAGTGTGGGAGGAGGAAGTTGACATCTAGTATAAAAATGAAACATTCAATAGAATTTTAACACTCCTGCCTTAAATCATACCTTTGAAATCTTGGAGCATGGCTGAGAAGCAGCTTTTTGTCGTGTTCGGGGCAACAGGTATGACAGCTGTTTTTTTATCAAGGACATATTCCTATTCTAGGTAACATTTCCTAAAACTATTCTTTAAGTAAGACTTCTAGAATTGTAGCCAGTGATTTCTGAAAATGTTGATGCATGTGCTGTTATACTCTCTGTAGGGTATTTACCTATGCCACAAACTGACTGCTCGTGTTACTATAACCTTTTGTATAGCTGGATGAAAGTCACTACTCAGACCTCTTAATTTCTCATGCAAAACAGTAGTAATGTACTGGCCAAGAGTTTTGCATAATATCAGATATCACACATTTTCAGATGATACTTACGGAAATCATAACCTGCTCTGTTGGATACCAGTGATGTACATTGTTATTTTAACCTTGAGGCTAACTCAGCATATACAAAAAAATTATATGCATATGCAAATGTGTACTACACAGAAAGAAATCCCCTGCTTTTTGAGTGAATTACTTTTATTTTATCTGTTAGATAACTGGATACAGTTTGACACTATACCTCTCGATCTTTTTGTACAACAAATCTGGACAAAGCCAAAATAATGGGGGGGGGACCAAACATACGAACAGATTTTAAATACTTCACATGCAAACTTAGAAATGTGTTAGAATAACAGGTTTTGTCTTAGTATAAATTTTCGTAGGGATAGAAAGTCAGAAACTCAAATGTGTGCCATTATTTAATTACTTCAATCCTCACTGATTTGCCAGCAAACCATTTTTGCACTTTGATGTTAGTTGTACTTGTATAAATTTTTATTAACATTTTTATTTCGCTAATGGCATGTGTCAAAATAATTACTTGAATCTTTCATGGAAATAATAAACAGGCCCTGGTCTCCATCATCTTGAGCTTTAGTCATGCATGAACCATATAATTTGCCTGTTTGATTCTTGATATATACTTGTAAATTCATCAGGCCACAGTGATTATTATTTCTGTCTGTCGCCATCTGTCTGACCCTTTTTTATTTCATGTACAATTCTGTATCCCATATTTGCTGTTTACTTTATTCCTTGCTATTTTCTAGTTATCCATTCTCTTAATTTGGTCTTTTATGGCAACTCCTGCATTTTTTGTTTAAAACAACTCATATCAGCAATTTGTAACACCCTCTCACACCTAAACCGTGCTTGTTTTTTAGATAATGTAAAAGTTAGTCTTCAAAACACACTTGAGTGGGACAATTTCATAGTTCTGAATCACAAGCAAGAAGTGAAGCACAAATTGTTAAACACAAAAGACTGAAACCTACAAAATACTGAAAAATAAATATAAATAAAAAATAGTAATAGTGTCAAGCCAACCCACCACCCAACCACTGAATCCTCACTTCGAGGGCTGTTTCCATCTTCTACAACTTTAATATTTCATCTTCAAGTTCACACAGTGTTAGGGAACAATAAAATAATTGCTTTAGACTGTAAGTCATCTAATTCAGTTCCTCCAAGACTATGCAACCTCAGAGTTGGAATATTAAAGCAGATAGGGTGTGGAGGTAGGGAAAGAGGGCTTGCTCCCAACATTACTTTTCTTTATTGATTTTAAGTTTAAATTTTTTTCAAGACCTTTTTATTGTTTATAGATTTCAGCATTTTACATTTGCCTTTGTTTCAGTGGTTTATGTTTTGGATTTTGTGTTTTAATCATTTATAACTTTGCTTTGCAGAGCAGGACAATATTTAAACTCTAGTTGAGTGTCATGTCTTCCAGTTGATGCAAATGGAAAACATCTGTCTGATTCTGGTGACCCAGCGTCAGAAACAGGGCTTGTATTCAAATTCATTGACTGGGAGACATGAATGGGCATCCCACATTGAGTTTTATTCTCCGCATGTGCAACAGAGTAGATTCTCAGTAGCTTGTTCTGCCATTTAAGTTCACGCATGTTGAGGACATGGAAGGGTATACAAGATAGCATGATTTTTAGTTTGACTTGGAGGTCACATTTCCTTACAAGACATACAAGAAAAATAGAAAAAATGGCTAACCTCAGTGACTATCGTGTGAAAATACATTTGGACTCTGCTTTGTTACCGAGAGATTTGAACACCAACCTGCACAGGGCCATAACACATAGCAAGTAAATAGGGGAGTTGCTCATCATGGGATAAAGCCTGGGGAGTCAAAACCCAAAGCAAAAGAAGCTAGTGTGGGTTGTTGGCTGATTGAGAAAGAGGACTGTAATAAGACAGAGTAACTGGAAATTTAGGGTGTTGACAGAGGGCCGGACTAAAGAGATTCAATCCCAAGTACAGGATGAACAAGTAAACTAATTAATAATTGAAGAGCTTTATCAGTGGGTGACAGCAAAAGTCAGGGGACAGGTACAAAGGAGAACACCCTTTAAATAGATCATATAATGGATGACTGTGAAAAAGGGATTAGCTAGATGTTGAAAAGTAATCATGCCATATTCAGCAGTGAAATACAGGGCTTCCCTACCTTTGGTGAGATGTAAAATGTTTGATGTTACAGTTTAAGTACATTTACTCATGCTGCAACTCAATGAGCTCTGGGTTCTACTGAGAACCAATGCCACTGTGATTTGTTTTAGTTTACTGAAAATTATTCAAAAATTTTAGACTTTTCAATCTCCTCTGCAGCTGTAAGACACATAAGTAAGTGGTGTGGGGAAGTAGTGAGACTTGCCACCCTGCAGAAAATGTTTTTGTTCTCTTTTTCGTTTTTTTCTTTTGTTTTATTTGTGTGTGTGTGTGCGCGTGTGTGTGTGTGTGTGTGTGACTGAAGCTGTAGGAGGCATAAGATACTAAATTATTTAAACAGTGTCTGTGATATAAGGACCAGAGTGTATGACCACTATGATAAAGATTGTTTCTAGCTGCAGACCAGAGAAGTGAAGTTTTATCAGCTGTGCTTAGAGACAAAGAAACAAAAATATTAGAACAGCTATAGTTACATGTATGCACATGTGCATTTGAACGTGTCCGTGTATGTGTCTGAGTCTTTGTACCTGTATGTGTACACATACATATGTGTGTGTGTGTGTGTGTGTGTGTGTGTGTGTGTGTGTGTGTGTGTGTGTGTGTGTGTATTTGCTACCGACAAGAATGACTTCTTCTCTTGGTAGGGTCTGACAACCTGAAACAGGGAAACAAGTTAGGTCAGGCTAAGGCTGAAATAATGAAGCAGAACATGTAGAATTTCATTCTTTTAGTGGGTAGGTAAGTACTACTGTTTGCAAGCTCAGCTACTGACAGAAAAGCTGTGATCTATATTTAGAACGTTAATAGCAGAGGACTGATGACTGGAGTGCTGAAAACACAGTGGTGGCATTGGAGCATAATTGTTTTAATTAAATACAAGTGAGATAAAGAACTACAAGAACAAAAATACTAAAATACAACTAAAAACACACTTGAATTGTACGCAACAAGAGGAAGAAAAATTTAAATTCTAAAAACAAAAAAGACAATTGCAGATTAGAAGATTGCGGGGAGGTCCATACCACATGTGATCTCAGTGCAGATAATATCAGTGTGAGTCGGAAAAATACAATAGAGAAGAAGATCTACTAAAATACATCAAAGGAGAACAATCAAATGCCACATGAACACCCAAGTTTATGCTAAAGATTCTTAACTCTATCATGTCAATAAACTGTTGTTATTCCGTCAAAAAAAAAAAAAATCAGGTGGTGTGGAATGAGTTGAGAATAACATACACCTGCTCATATCAAATCAAACTAGAAGAAAGACAAACTTGCCCCTTACTGTGCATTCCTCATAAACAACTCAGGAAATATTCAACAAACAACAACAGGAAGAAGAAAGCAGCCGGTGTTTCTCAAACTATTTAAAATCAATCCAAAAAAAAACTACATAAAGGCTTTATAAACGCCGCTATATATATAGCACAGAACAGCAGCGAAATAAAGAGATGTATTCCATTCATTACGGTTTACCCTGGTTGGTCAGTCATACCTGCATTCCTTTCATCTTCTCCTGAAGTCTTGCCTTTTCTTTACATGCTAACTATCCGAAAATATAAAAAGGTTTGTTACATAGATGAGTATGTAAGATCTTGAATAATTTATAATGTATAAAAAAACATGTATGTGAATGAATGTAGAACCTCTCCACAATTGGTGTTAGTGTTGGTGCTCTGATTGATGTGGAATTGTACTTAGGATTATTTAGTTTTTATTTTTTTGGGAAAGGCTTGATGAATCGGATACATGTTGAACTGTGAACACATTTCTAAACTCTAAAATGGAATGTTACAAACAGACAAAGAAAAGAAAAACTGCATCTTGTCATGTTTAAATCTAAACTAGATTTTATTATGATACAAGAAACACACTTACTAAAGGAAGCAGGCAATAAAATTAGTACTATCAGATTAAAAACTCTCATCATTAAAACTCTTTCCAACAGGATTCATTCAGACAAGGAAGGCAGTGCTATTTTGTAACCAAAATTGATAGATTAGATAAGATAAACCAGTTTTAATTACATATATGCCCCGTGCACCCTCCCCCTCAACACTTTATTATAGGCATTTACAACAATAAACTCCTTTCCAGAGAACATTACTACATTCTAGGGTGACTGAACGAAATTTTTTGTTTGTTTAACCAAATGCATACTATCTTACATAATAATAATAGACCAATTGATATAACATGGGCAAACAAGTCTTAATCAAGAGGATGCTAATTAAAAAATTTTTTTTTTTATAAGAAAATATTCTCACCAAAGAAAATAGTATAACATATATTTATATAGTTATCTTTTTCAACAAATAGATATCATGATTCACAAGATATAATTAAGGTGTTTGAAGAGATATATGAAGAAGTGTACAACCCTACACTCCACGATATTCAATGATACATGAACAACAACTCTTCTATCAGCTGAGTTTTTACAAATGGATATTAATATACAGCAAATTAACAAATCAAAAATAATAGGCACCGGCTCCAGATGGTTTCTCTGCTGAGTTTACATTATACAAGTTGGTATTGACCTCATCTGAATGCATCTAGAACTATATTAATACCTAAAAACGAATACTGACACACCAACCCTAATAATTAGAGCCATCAGGGTTTTATTAATCACCGCAAACAGTTGATCAGACACTTACTTGATGCAATAATATCTCTATCCTTAATTAAACAAAAATACCCATATCCACCAAATAAATAAAAAAATCATAGACCACTTACACTACACTAGAATATCATTCTATACAGGCTTATATATATTATATCAAAGATAATGTGGAAAAAATATGGTCAAGTACACAAAAGATTTGGAAAGATATTATTAAAAAAAAATACTTTACGAGAATACTTTAATAACAAAACATACTTCAACTGAATAATAATAAATTTTTCAATAATATAACAACATCCTATTTATTTTTATTACTTGGCACCGAGCAGATAAATTATCAAAAAAATATGTATCCTAAGGACAAAGGGGATTGGATTGGCCTGACTTTTTTAGACTATATATGAAATTCAAAAAGTAGAAAAAAAAATCAATGTTAGTTATAGGGGTTGAACCAAATAATGGTGCCCAATTTGGGTGAAATTATACCATAATTATTAGGATGATTTATGAATCCCCATACCCACTGCTGCGAGAAAAAACAGTATTGGACTTTCTTCTACTTAATCAGGAATCTGTAAAGCAGATATCATACCTTGGAGTTTTTGAGATACATACAAACTTTACAACTTTTTGTGGGTCAAATTAAAAAAAAAAATGGTATGAAAAAAATCAACTTTATTGGAAATTTTTGCTCCTGCACATCCCTCTCTAGGATCGAGATATTAAACATATCCATATTCTTCTAACAACATTTATGTTAATAAAAAAAAACATCACACCCTAAATTGGTAAGACAGGTCTAAGATATCATTTTATATATAGTTATGTTTAGTGTGTAGTTTCTATTTTGTTTAAAAAGAATGTTAATAGCACAGTAATACCTAAAGCCACTGAGATGCACCATTCATGCAGATGATTCAACTCTGGGTCAGTAGAATGTGGTGAACAGGCTTGGGTATATGATGTTTATTGTTTATTTCAGAAAAAGAGAGAGAGAGAGATAAGGCTTGTGTGTCTGAAAGAAGGCAATACATTGGCAGCATGGATTTCTTTGCATACTATAAGACTGAGCAAATTACTTTACACCAGTGTTTCCAGGTTACACCTGAACAAAAGTAGTTGTGCATTTTTGGTCTTTACCAGTGTACAAGTAAGTAACAAATGATTAAAAAAAATGCTGCAGAAGCAGGTGGAGAGGGAACAGTCAGCAGCAGGCATGTTGCATCTGCATACATTTGTGCTCACATTCAGTGATATTCTGCCAGTGCTCATCAGGGAACAGTATGACGTATGTCTGTGCCAGGGACAGATGTCCAGTTCTCCTTGAGGCTAGTGCTGTGGAAGGTGGTGAAAAAGGCATCTAATTGTAGTCATAGACTCTGGACAAGAATGAGTGCATACAGTATTGTGTTTGTGTATTTGTGTGTGTGTGTGTGTGTGTGTGTGTGTGTGTGTGTGTGTATGTGTGCGTGCGTGCGCACGCACGTGCTTATTGTAGTATGAGCTATCAGAGTCCATAAACATGGTCCCAAAGGTACATACATATGTAGGAACGATACGAGGCAAGTGGGAATGAGGAACATTAGAATGTCAAGCCATATAAACCTTTTAAGGAAACACACAAGTTCATTTCTCCCTTCTCAAGCACTTAAATACGCTTGTTCCTCCAACTAACAGTCTATAAGTGACAGTCCTGGTGTAAATTTGTAAGTACCCATCCAATCATCAAGACTAGCCTTAAAAGTAGTCAGAGTAGTACTTTAATTGACCTGTAGTAGCAACTTATTCCATAGGCTGGGAATACATTGAGTTAGGATCCTTATCACAGCTAGTCATGTTTATTTGTTGGTGTAGATTTATGTCCCTAGTGCGGGTGTTTGCAGAGCCACTAGTTTTAGAAAGAAAAAGAATATCAAATAGGATTATGTCTTTCCTGTCTCAAAAAGCAATACATGGGTCATGTTGGAGTAGCTTGTAGGCCAGTGAGTATAACAAGAGTTGTGCTAATCTATCAGTATAGTTGAAACATTTAAGGCCTTTAATTTTCTTGGTAAGTTTTACTTTGGGGCCTTTTTAGTTGAACACTTCTTCTTTTGGCTGCTCCCATTAGGGGTCGCCACAGCAGATCAACTGTTTCCATTTCTTCCTGTCCTCTGCATCTTGCTCTGTCACACCAACCACGTGCATGTCCTCTCTCACCACATCCATAAACCTTATCTTAGGCCTTCCTCTTTTCCTGTTACCTGGCAGCTTCATCCTTAGCATCTTTTTCCCAATATACCCAGCATCCCTCCTCAGCACATGTCCAAACCAACATAATCTTGCCTCTCTGGCTTTGTCTCCAAACCTTTCAACCTGGGCTGCCCCTCTAAAAATACTTATTCCTAATCCTGTCCATCCTCGTCACACCCAGTGCAAATCTTAACATCTTCAACTCTGCCACATCAAGCTCTGACTCCTGCCTTTTTGTCAGTGCCACTGTCTCCAACCCATATAACATAGCTGGTCTCACTACCCTCTTGTAGACCTTCCCTTTCACTCTTACTGGTACTCGACTGTCACAAATCACTCCTGACACTCTTCTCCACCCACTCCATCCTGCCTGTACTCTCTTCTTCACCTCTCTTCCACACTCACTATTACTCTGAACTGTTGATCCCAAGTATTTAAACTCATCCACCTTCACCATCTCTACTCCCTGCATCCTCACATTTCCTCTATCCTCTCTCTCATTCACACACATATATTCTGTCTTAGTCCTGCTGACCTTCATTCCTCTTCTCTCTAGAGCATATCTCCACCTCTCCAGGGTCTCCTCCACCTGTTCCCTACTCTCACTACAGATCACAATGTCATCTGCAAACATCATAGTTCATGGGGACTCCTGTCTGATCTTGTCTGTCAACCTGTCCATCACCATTGCAAATAAGAAAGGGCTCAGAGCTGATCCTTGATGTAATCCCACCTCCACCATAAACGCATCCGTCACTCCCACCGCAGATCTCACCGCTGTCGCACTACCTTTGTACATATCCTGTACCACTCTTACATACTTCTCTGACACTCCCGACTTCCTCATACAATACCACAACTCCTCTCTAGATAACCTGTCATATGCTTTCTCTAAATCCACAAAGACACAATGCAACTCCTCCTGACCTTCTCTGTACTTCTCTGTCAACACTCTCAGAGCAAACATTGCATCTGTAGTGCTCTTTCCTGGCATGAAACCATACTGCTGATCACTAATTATCACCTCCCTTCTTAACCTAGCTTCCACTACTCTTTCCTATAACTTCATGCTGTGACTGATCAATTTAATTCCTCTGTAGTTACTACAGTTCTGCACATCACCCTTATTCTTAAAAATCAGTACCAAAACACTTTTTCTCCATTCCTCAGGCATCCTCTCACTTTCCAAGATTTCATTACACAATCTAGTTAAAAACTCCACTGCCATTTCACCTAAACACCTCCATGCTTCCACAGGTATGTCATCTGGACCAACAACCTTTCCGTTCTTCATCCTCTTCATAGCTCTCCTTCCTCCTTGCTAATACACTGCACTTCATGATTCACTATCCGCACACCATCCAACCTTCTCTCCCTCTCATTCTCTTCATTCATCAGCCCCTCAAAGTACTCTTTCCATCTACTCAACACACTCTCCTCGCTTGTGAGTATGTTTCCCTCATTATCCTTTATTACCTTTACCTGCTGCACATCTTTACTTACTCGGCCCCTCTGTCTAGCCAATCAGTGCAGGCCCTTTTCTCCCTTCTTAGTGTCCAACCTTTTATACAACTCTTCATACGCCTTCTCCTTAGCCTTTGCCACCTCAATCTTTGCCATGCACCTCATCTCCTTATACTCTTGTATACTTTCTTCATCTCTCTGATAATCCCACTTCTTCTTCACCAACCTCTTTCTATGTATACTTTCCTTTACTTCTTCATTCCACTACCATGTCTTCTTGTCCTCCTTCCTCTTTCCAGATGTCAGACCAAGCACCTTTCTAGCCATCTCTCTTACTAGGTCTGCTGTAGTTACTCAGCTATTCAGTAACTCTTCACTGCCACCTACGATGTCTCAATTTATACATAACTAAGGGGCACTGTATTCAATGATGGGGCTGATAAGTAAAGAGTACAGTGGCAGGATGATTTCTTTGAATCTTGAAGATATTACCTTGAAAATTAACTGGGTCATACAGAAGAATTCCCTGACTATGGTAGAAACATGCTCATCGAAATAGAGAGACAGCTCTCCACATAAGTACCCAGGTCTCTTATGACTGTATCTGTTTGAAGAGGAGTGCCATTTATAACATATGAGGTTTTGAGCAGCTTTTTTGCTAACTAAGCTGCACTTTTTTAATTTGAATTGAGACTGTTTTCAGTACACCAGGTATGTGCATATTCCAGATATGGCTGGTGCTGTTTAGTAGCAGAGGATGAGTGGCTAACAGTGCCCAGCTTGTAGTTATCAGTAAATGTGGCCAACCACACTTCTGAGATATTAGACTGCTTGTCTGCAATATAAATGTAATATAAATCTTAATGTTCTGAGAGAGTCCTGATGTTTTTATTTGCTAGAAGGATATTGGATTTTGTAGAAGCACTACAATTGTTTTTAGCATTCCATGTATTCTTCTCCTATCAGACTTCTGTGTTGCCAACCCTGCATGAGAACCATCTACTCCGCCTAGGTACTTAATCTTTCTTGACATGATGTACTCATAATGAGTTCTTTTAAGGACTGTACCTCTTCAGAATGCTCTAGGTTTTGGTGCATGAAGAAGGTGATGATTCATGATTCATCAATGGTCATATTCATGTGAACCATACTGATAGCTATTTGACAACTTTCTGATGGTTTCCTTTACATATTGCTATAATACAGTGATGGAATGAATATTCATTCATCTACCTAATGGCTTCCAGAATCAGTCCTATAATGCAACGTATGTCTTTTGTATTCTCATTTAACCCGCTTTACATAGAAGGCAAAATGCTGCAGATGTACTGCCCCCTTCCTAGAGGTGGACTGCTCTGCTCCAGAATGACTAATTCACAAAAAAGAATGAAGGAAGTCAGCTTTAATTTCTAAATGACAGTGCAGAGGAAAAAGTGAAGGATAAAATGAGGCAAGAATGATTAGTTAAGTAGGGTGGACGGATTACAAGTGAAAGCAGCACTTAATGTAGTTTGTCTGCATTTTCTGTTCCTGTCACCCCTGCTGAATTCCCAAGGGCCAGTCCATTACCTGAACCTTGACTGCCTGGGTCACAATCAGGAGTTCATCACCCTACATAACTAAGCAGCCCTAGGAACAAGCTGTCTGATACCAGATCTGCTGCCACTGTGGTGTGATTCCATGCGACAGCTCAACTGTATGCATTCCCAGCAGTCTAACTCCTCCTCTTTGTCTCTTGATGCCAAAGCCTGACCTCTTGTTGCACTAATATTACCAAGAGACACCAGAGCCACAGCCACATCATGGCACCAGTCCCCACATCCCCAACCCCTCCCCACTGGCTTCAACTCAAACCTATGTTGTCTGGGTTAGTCAGGGCTCCATCACTTTGTACCAAAAAGTCAGTAATGTAGCGAGAAGGCTGGCTGTGTCCCTCCCCATGAGTGCCATTTAAGGAAGGCCGGGACCTGAAGCACAGCCAGCCAAGCAAAGCAATGTGTGTGTGTGGTGTGGTGGTCCTGCGCTGGGATTAGTGTACGCAATATTTCACAGTGAGTATGTCTGCAGGGGGGGCTGACATGATCCCCGGGTGAATTCATGTCCAACAGCTCAGGGTTTGGCCTTGTATGTTAAGCAAGCAGACGCCTCTGTCTGAGTAGGATGGATACCACAGAGTATAGCTGGTTTTTTAGGCGGTCAGTATGGTGGCATCTGCTTAGCCTGTGATTTTTTTTAGTGAATGTCTTGTGAGTACATACCAAACAGGGCATACAATGACCCTTTTTTTTGGAGAAAAGCCCTTAGTGATGAGGGTGTGCCATAGGAAGGATTTCCTGACTGTTGTGGCAATGGTTATCAAAGTGAGACCACACTCCACACCTGTATCTAAGTCTCTCATCATACTTTTGATGTTTAGTCATGTACATGTTTTTTTTTCCAAAGGGGATAAAAAGAAGTTATGTTCTTACCATAACGCTCCATGTGTGTGTGTTCATCTCGCTTTGTTCACTCACACAGGTCGGAGCGATCCTCGCTCTGAGTCGCCGTGATAGCAAAGCTCTGCATCTAGATCTAGTTTGCAAGCAAACCAGACCAACACTATCTCACTGACAAATTAACTAAAGGGCTAAAAATATATACCATGAGGTAAGAAACAATATACCCAGAAGGAGGGGGAGGAATGTAAGAGAAAGGGCTAGATGTGGAAGAACTCCTAAGCACAGGGAACCAAAAGATATCCTGTACATGTCCAAAGGCAGCAGAGAGCTGAGCTGAGCCAAGGAAGGGAAACGGATCTGGTAATTGTCCGCAAATGGACAAAAAGCTGATCTGTTTCTCTTCGGCTGCTAAGCAGCAAGAAAAAGTGTCTTCCACGACAAGAAAGAACTTCAGGAGGCAAGAAGAGGCTGGTTCAAAGTGGGCACAACATAGTTTGCGATAATAACAAATTTAAATCCATGGGAATAAAGGTTCTCTGATGGGTGCTTAGTGTGGAGTAGAGGCTCCTTTGTGAAAAAGGATGATTTGGGAGGGGGGGGTGGGGTGAAATGGATATAGGAGAGACCCAAATAAATGTATATCAGCCCCCTTGGGGCATCCCTCGGGGGGGGTAGAGAAAAAAACAGCTTTTGCATTTGGTATTCATCGGGAGGCAACCTAAAAAATTTCCGCCCACCACCAGCCCACTGGAGGGACCACCGCGGACACAAGGATGGCTCTGCTGCCTGTCCGTCCAAAATGATGGCGTGACCCCCGGATGTGCATTGCTATCAGAAACCCGTGGAGGACTTGCTCATTGCCAAATTCTCATGGCCTCTGCATAATGGCAGAGAAAGCGTCCGTCATTGGGTCGTCAGGATTGGTAGAACAAAAATGACGACCCATAGTGAGATCTTTGATTGTACACCCACCACAGCAGCCATTGGGAGGATGCACTCATGTCTCTCCCCCCCAGGAATCAGGGGCACGCTGCCATGAGTCCCAAAAACCTCAAGACTATTTGGCTGGGGCTTTCCTGCTTTGCAGTAGAAGAAGAACCTGTAACAAATTGACTGTCTAATCTCTGGCTTGTTGTAAGTGTGCCGCCGTGGTGGCGGGTGAGGAGCCAGGTCGTCCAGATAGGGAAACACCATAACAGTCTCTGAGATCAAGGGGGGAGAAGATGGCACCCGACATGGAAGAATGGAAGGTGGGGGTAGCTCCGATTCGAACCAAGACCTGGGCTCAGTGAAAAGATAAATACTCGTCGGCGGTCCGAGTCAGTGGGAGGAAATGAGAAAACAACTGAAGATGAACCGGAGCCGATGACATGGGCTGGGATCTCTTCCCCCTTCGAGGACTTAGCCTCCAGGAAGAAGAAGTAGTCCCCCCCTATCTATAAGTTTCCTCGTCTATCTGTGACTGACCCCTCTGAAGGGAAGGAATGGCATAGAGCAAATCCGCTGCAGGTGGAGAGGGCCAAGACAGACACTACTACTAAAAAAATTTTAAAACACTAGCTATAATAAGTAATAACTATAGACAAAACGGATTAGAATAACACACACACACTATGAGAGGACTAATTAAATAAACACACACACACTAGTACTAATCAAAATATCTCGTTGTGTGATGTGATCCGTGCAACTGGATCTGAGTAATGGCAGGAGGGGGGGATTGTGGGAGCCTGGTCTTGAGAGCTTCTCTAAGATGCAGAGCTTTTGCTATGTAATAGGAGGAGCCCAGGATCGGGCTCGAATGTGTGTAAGAAACAGCGGTAGTTGAACACTCTCACATCTGCCATCTTCTGGGCATTAAGCTTGACTGAACCCTTAGGTACTCCACTTGTCACTTGTCTGGAGCTGGTCAAAGGCCTTGGCGAGGTCCAGATAGGCTGTGTGGACTGCCTTACCCTCGTCCACAGCTCTGGAGACTGATTTGAAGAAGTCAATCAGATTCAGGAGCCTTTCACAAACCCAAACTGGGTGGGGTCCAGTATTTGAAGGTTGCCAATGTCCTTGTTTATAAGTTCCATGATAATGCGTTCCATGCCCTTGCAAATCAGGCTTGTCAGACTGATGGGACGGTAGTTCCCGGGATCCAAGGTGGATCCTCCTTTGTGGAGTGGGATAACTGTAGCTGTGCACCACACTATGGAAAATACTTCTGTGCCTCTCTCGCTGTAGTATAGGCACTTAAGTTTGTTCATACATATTCAGTGCAGTGGATATAAAGTCTCCAATCTGTTAAGGAACTGCTTCCTGTAGCCAAGGGTGCAGAGTTCGATTCCTTCCACCTCTCTTTGCCTACTGCATGGCTCTGAGTGAGACACTTAAGCAGACAGTGCTCCAGGGTTACTCTTGATAAAGCTCACTAGTGTCCAGTGGGTATAGCTATGAAATAAATAGAAAAAAATTTATACTACAGTTCTGAATATAAAGGTAATATCCATAAGCCCGGAAGCCATTACATTTAACACCACACTTAAAAACCATTGCCAAACCTAGATCTGTTTCATTGTAAGTGTTATTGGGTCTTTGTTTAATGGAAAGAGCACTTATGGAACTTCAAAAATCATTTCTCATGGGGTGCATGTGCATTGCTCTTGAAACTGTATTCTTTCTTACAATGCTCCATTTAGACAGATATTAAAATCATTTTATAATTTATGCCTAAGTTAGAACAGTTTGCTTGATGCGAGCTGATGTGTAAAGATCTCATCTTTTGATCAGTAGTAACAAAAATGGATTGTAAGTTGGATTCAGGATATTATGAAGGAGAAGTTGCTTATGAGTTGGAATAGGACTACCACAATGTGCTGACTTCGTTTAGTAAACAGCTAAGAAAGGTTCTGTGACTGAGTACTGTTGGAGTAACCAGCAATTTGAAAACCATGTGAAATGTACTGGGACATTTGATTGGTATGTTTAATGCGTAATGTACTAACTGTGAATAGCCTTAAAGCCCTTCCCCTCTACTCAGTCTCCTATAGATTGCTGAGGGGTGATCTATGCCTATATTACAAGGCACCCACAAACCCCACACTTATGACTCTCCTACATATTCATAAGTCAAAGAGTACCAGAAACACAAGGTCTGAGGACATGAATTTTGTCTGTGACTTAAACAGAACATGTTGGAGAGACAGATATGTGTCCCAGAGGCTGCCCCTTCCTATGGAACATGCTTCCCATCTATGTGAAGCTGAATTTGTCTATTATCTAATTTAAGTGCAACTTAGACCAGTGAATGGGGAACAGGAAATTTACACCGGGCCTGGCACCATGCCCCTTATGGACAGAGGTGGCTTATAAATGCCTGGTCCTCAATGTCCTATTTGGATACAGAACATCATTATTCCTTCTGGAAAACTTGGTTAAGCTTAGAGAGACCCCCCCCCCCCCCGCAGCATTATCCTAGTGACAATCTATGAATCTGTGAATCTATGTATGATGAGGTGGTACTTACCTAACTAATCAGAAGCAGTAGAACCTGTCAGACAACAAATGTGTAGGATTTGAGGTAGAGATGGAGAGATGGTGAAGCAAATGGAAAAGGTGAAGTGCTAGTTTACAGTGATGGAATATTAGGTGAGAAAAGAGAATCTAAGAATGTATAGAATCCTGGAAGTGTAGAAAAAGCGATTTTGATGTGCAAAAATAAGCTAGTGGAATGGACTGAGTTTGCAAGACTTGTTTGCCATTGACACAGACTGAAACTAAATTAGGAAAGACAAGTTCATCTATGATTGAGCTTTTGACTTGCTATGAAAAACAACAAATACTGTGAAGGTAATTGTAGCCAGGGAGAAAGTTGTTTGTGAATGGGAGGTCTGTGTTTGTGCTGAGTTAATCTGAAATGCTATTAAAGCATTGTTTATGATTTGTGGATGTGGTAACAGCATGTAAATGAAGGAGACTAAACTTTAGACTGCCATTTCTGTCTATACTGAAGTTTTTGAGGAAGGTATAGTGTTGATATTTGATAGTTTGGAACAAAGCAATAGTGAAGAAATGAGAATTGGCCAAGATAATGGATTACATATAAGATGAGTTAAAGGGCAAGAGACTGTTAGGTTAGAATGAAGCAGATGATCTGAGAGAAATACAGGCTGACCGAGAAGAAAAGATAATTTCACAGCAAAATAGATGCAGAGGTATGCATGCTCCCCAGGAGTTAGTAGTGAATACGACATGGTGGACTCCACAGGAAGTTAAGAGTCCACCCAATGCTTGCTTTATACTAGGAACAACCTGGCAGGATCTTATGTAGGATCAGAGGATTGTGTGGGCACAATTATCAGGAAAACAGTTGGAGGGCTAAGCAGGAATGGAAAGAGGGGATTAAAAATGGCTTGTTAAACATAAAGAAAGCCAAGGGGGTAACTTAGTAATATTTTGATTTTTCTAACTGTGCAGTATTGTGATTTGTGACTATACAAGTAGATAAAAGGACTTGGAAAGTAACAGAGTGTTCCCTATAGATTGAATACTCCTATGAGACAGATGTTTACACTTGTGTTATACTATATAGACCTTTTAAATAAGTAACTGGAAGACATCCTTATAGGTTTCATTTACATTTCAAGTATCAAGATAAGCATGTTGAATAATCTATATTTAACATTTGTTGCTTGGGTCCAGATGATTTTTAATATGGCAAAGTACCTAAGCAATGTTTAAGGAATGTGTGTTTAAACAATAATAGTGCTTATTCCACTCTGTGCTCTTTATAAAGTTAGGTAAAGGTTACTTGTAAATATTTAGTTAACACTTAGAGTGCTATTTTTTCTTGATATATAATTATTTAGTACAGCTATAAAGGTGTTTATGTGTGAACTGATTACGCAAGTCATGAGAGATGAAAGATGGGTAATAAAAAACTGAAGTTAGGAAATGGGGTACAGGAATACAGAAGGCTGATGTATGTAAAAATGAGGGTAGTAAAGATTTGGTGTACAGGCATAAGGGACCTATTATTGAAAGATTTAAATGAACTATTTTAATAATTTAGCCAAATAGTTTAAAATGTGTGGTGTTTTGGGGTCCCTTGTTCTTTGAATGGCTTTATTTAGTCTTACTAGGTCAGCATGATATGCGAGATAAGTTGGCTTCCGAGTTGAACTGGCAATCTGGTTTTAAATCATATGCCAGTCATAGAGAATTGCAATCAGGTCTCCAATTATAACCAACTTATAAGGTATTCAAGATAAGGATGCAAGAAATTCACCTCAAAAGTGAAGCTCAAGAGAAGATTGTTAGCATCCATGTTGAGAATGCAAAATAAGGGTTATGATCTGTGAGACCTAACCATAGTTCTTTGCAGTGCATTATACTTTATCTGTTCAATGTATTATGACCTAGAGGGAAAATAATCTTAGGAGAGCAAACTGTTTTACTGTTTGTAAAGCCTTTGAAAATCAGTAAAACACTTTTAAATGGAGAACAGACAGAAAGAATGAGCAGCTTTAAAAGCTATTAGAGAGGTCTGTCACATCTTTTGTTTATAAGTGTGACATATCAAAGTATTTAACAGCTTTTTAAGCCGTTTTACCTTCTGCTTCTGTTCCTTGCCAGTAGGCACTGTTTACTCTTAAAACCCAGCATGAGACCCAGTCTTAAACACTTAAGGTTGCTTAACAAAAGCTTATTAAATACCTTTCTGACATCAAAATGGTGCTTAATGTGTTTGTTCTTTCCAGTTTTTGGACTGCATTCCATATATGCCCATAGTGCTTAAAAACAGAGGATGCTTATGATGATGTTACTGATGGGAGGTGGACGTTATTATACAGTCAAAGCACAGGCATAGCAATAGCTGGTTGAAAATAAAATTACAAGTCTACATAATGTTCAGAATAATGTATTGGATGCCAGTTTCTCTTTTTCTTCTAATTTCAAATTGAGAGAGGTTCAGACAAAACATGGGAAAAACAAATGAGTGTTAGTCCGAAACTGCAGGAAGTTTTTGCTTTGAATAGGATTGAAAGTAGACTAAGATGAGGTTGTAAGAGGAGGAGGAATGGCCCAGGCAGGAGTAGGATAGGAATGTGGTGTATGTTGCCTGATGGTAGACAGTGCATATCTATGATTGTTTGCTTGTTGAGGTTTCAGTTGTGAGGTACAATTCACAACAGGAATATGTAGATAATATAAGAAATAGTATGTGTGTTATGATGGTAAAATGAGTGAGGATAAGTTTGGTGACAAGAGTAAGCATGCTGGGTATAATAAAAATCCAGTGTGATAAATAAATATGTAATGAAGGGGACTAGAGAAATAAGATGCATCTGACTCGCACCCCAAAAGTAATGACAATGTGGATCGGATCATAAAACAGTTTCTGAGTTAAAGGCTTAAGTGTTAAATTGTGGCTGACATTAAATCTGATGTTTTATTTAAGACTGTGTTTTAGCAAGGCTTGAAAATATAAGTCAGAAATATTAAGCAGAATAGATTATAAGATAAAGGCTGCCTGGATCAAGAACTGTATTCCCGAATATATTTTAGTTGCATATTACTGGCATGGAAATTGTGTATATTTGTATCTTTTCTCACCATCTGCCTCCACAATATCCTCCTAATCCATATGGAATACTTTGTTTATACATTTATATCTGATTGCAGCTCTAGGCTTTTACACAGTGGGATGTATTCTTTTCCCACACAGACTCTAAAGTATTGCTACTTCTGTATGCTTTTACTGCAGGTGCACAGGGAAGTTCAGTTGTAAAGGCACTTTTGAAGGATGGAACTTTCAAAGTGCGGGGTGTTACAAGAAACCCATGCAAGAAGGCTGCAAATGACCTGAAGGAACTGGGTGCAGAGATTGTCACTGGTGATCTTGATGATGCAGAGTCTGTCAAGTCTGTTCTGACCGGAGCATATGGAGTGTTCCTAGTTACCAATTTTCTGGAACACTTCAGTAAGGAAAGGGAGATCAAACAGGTAAAAACAAGAAAACTTTTTTCATGCCTGCAGCAGTCACATGGTCTTTAATTTTGTGAGAAACACTTTGGTACTGTGGAAAACTTCAAATGATTGAAGTAGCTTATTAACCTTTCATATCAACATCTATCCTGTCTATCTATCTATCTATCTATCTATCTATCTATCTATCTATCTAGTTATCCAGTTATTTATTTAAATTTTGTTGACCAGGTTACCATGCTGGGCAGGGACTATTTACAAATGAGATCTGGAAAGAAAAACTGGAAGACAAAATAGTAATATATCATACAACAAAAAATACAACACACAACTACATAAATGACATAATATAAATGAACACAAATAAAAAAGCCAGCAGACAATGCTTTTCAGTGTTTAGTACAATGATTCTGGCTTACCACAGAATGTACAGTTTGGATGCTGAAGGAAGTGATACTTGAGTTTTGCTTTGAATTTCCATTACAGTTTTCACAGTTTGATGTATGCTGGGAGTTTATTCCAGAAGCAGCAATGAATCCACTTGGAGCTCTGTCTCCCTTCTTGCTGTATCTCTGAACTGTCCAGAATTTTGCAGAATTTCCTGATTTTTGTCTCATATTTTAGTGTGTTCCTCATATAACTTGTGGCTATCTGGCAGTTGAGGATTGAAATTTCTAAATAACAACAGACATTTGAGTGTCAGACTTCTTATCCTTCAGAAAATGTAAACGCTATTATTATAGCAATTTTTAAACTTATAAAAGCAATATTTAACATCTGTCCCAGATTTTCAGAATTTGACCCCTTGTTATTTTTGGCTTTGTTCAGAATTCCTGTAGTAAGAGGTTGAGAGGTAAGCTACTTTCATTAGTCTTGAGGATATCAACTAGTACTCTGTAAGATGATCCAAGATCTCTGTGACTGTTGCACAGATTTATGGGAGAGCCTAATGAGTCATTTGGTTATTTTGTGGGCTCGTAAAAGTACACAATCGTTAAAAAACAAGGGAAAATGTACACAAACATAGATAATAAAGTATTCTTTTGTTGAAGGACATCCAGGTTGGTGTTGGATGTGTTACATGATGATGACATGAAGAAGGAAGGTTGACAGCAAATCTGGTCACTCTATTGCAGGCATTATTGAGCCTGTCAGCATCCTGTTTCTAAAGCTCACCTAGAGCAGCAATACAGTAGAGCAGTTTTGGAAGTGGAATACAAGAATGGCTCTGGATTCTGCAATTAGGTAGATTTTATTATATAGGGGCTTCCTAGTTTAGAGCTTGTTTTCTTTACTAAGAAGTGCACATGCTCTTTGAAGGTATTATCTTTAGTTATAACAATAGTTCAGTATTTCCAAAAGTCAGTGATTTCCTTGAAACCAGGGCTTCCATTAACATCATGTTAACAAGTACAATATTATCTTAGATTTATTTTTATTTAAAGGTAAGTTTGTTATTAAATATTTAGATTAGTATTGTTGAAATCTTTATATGAATAGCTTCTTCTGTGTTTCAGCACTATGGATGTGTGGAGTCATCAGCTTATTGCATTAGGTGGGTGTCTGCTGTGTGCTACTATATTTCATCAGTTCTAATTAAAAATAGTGGAGGGCCAGGGAAGGACCCTTATGGAACACTGATGGAACAGCGAACATATTGGAGAGTGCACAGCTCCAAACAGTAGGCTGTCTTCCCTCTATGATAAGTAATTTGTGAACCATTTCTAAGCCAAAGTACTATGTTATTTTTCTTCTAGATAATATTGTGGCTTTGAAGTGGTTAACAAGGCTGAGCACCTTTGAAAAATCCAAGAAAACAGAGGAAGTATGCATGCCTTTTTCACAACTTGATTTAATGTAGTCAGCTAATTTTAGGACAGCTATACATTTTCATTGCCCAGTGCAGAAGCCATGTTGTGTAGAAAGTAATTTACTCCACTCATTAAGATTGCCTGAGAACTGTTTGCACAAAATGTTCTTCAGTACCCGTGTCAACAGTGACTATACTAATTTGACAGCAATTTTTAAATTTTGTGAAAAGTTGGATTACCTTGGCCTTTTTCCATATGTGGGAAGTATGCCATAATCATTCCTGTCAAACTTATAGGAGTGCAGTCTTAACACATGGACACACTCTGGGCAGTTGCCCCGGGCCCCATGAGCATAGGGGTGTCAGGCTAATCTATGTATGTTGTGACTTGCTGTCAATAAATAAATAAATAGTACACTATACTAAATTATAAATATTTGAAGAATTATGAAAATTACGAAATTATAAATATTAGAAAGCATTGTACAGTAGACAGTCAGTCATCAAAAACATCAATTATCTGAACTCAGTCTTCCTAAAATGTTAATTATCCAAATGCAGAAGCTGCCTTCCTAAAAGTTGCGTCTGTACATGTGTCACCTATTCTTCCTACTGTGTGGAATTTAATGTTCTGTTCATTGTTGCCTTGCTGCTTCCACAGTTCCACTTCAACAAGTAAGTGTTGTGTGTGTGTGTGTGTGTGTGTGTGTGTGTGTGTGTGTGTGTGTGTGTGTGTGTGTGTGTGTGTGTGTGTGTGTGTGTGTGAGTGTAAAATGCCCCATTTTCATTTTAAATCCTGTGAGTGGTGTGTGTGTAAAATGCCCTATTTTAATTTTTAATCCTGTGAGTGGTTGTGTATTTCTGGCCCCAGTGCACTGTTTTGCCGGGGGGGCAATAATACTGTTAAAATGGTCTTGACTCCAAAATACCCAAACAGAAATTCCACAGTCTTATCACTCTTTTCATGTTAATGAAACTTTATATCACTCAAAACTGGTTAGATAGATCAAAATTAGCATGGGAGGGATACAGAAACACAGCATTCAAATGCATGACCTCCCATAAAATGACAACAAGGAATAGTAAAAAATGTTCCTACTACCAGAAGTTTTGGGGTTTTCTCATTGACCACATTCTTAAGGAATAATACTCTTTGTAGATATTACAGACATTAGCTTATAATAATCACTACCTTCTGTCCTCTGAATACGTAATAATATAATAAGCAGGGTAAATTCCGCAGTTTTGTGTTAACTCTATAGAACATGAGAAACAGTAAACTCCCTGGTCTACAAAATTTATTTTTTTTTCCTCAAATATTTTTTTATTTTTCAAATACAGTTGAATAAATTTCATAGTATTTGTATATAACATCTTAAATAACTATATACACTATTTACATCAGCCTGACACTATAACAGAGCTCAATATATACAATTACTTTATAGGTATAACAATCCAGTTATAAGAGTGGATCTGTTCAGTTATTGTAAAGTGTCAATTAATGTTAATACTTTTTTTCATGGATTATAATTAAATCAATTAGGATAAATCCTTAATTCTTTAATTTTAATTTCCAACAATGCTGTGGTCTTCAGTAGGCTGTAGAAGTCTTCTAAAGTCAGTATTGTGTTTGTATTCCATCTTCTTGTTATACACTTCCTTGAGATTGCAAGTACTGTCCAAACTAGACACATATTTGACTCATACAAATGAGGACCTTCGTACACATTTAATAATACTAGAGCTTTAGATAAGTTAAATGATTCATTAAATAAAGCTTGTAAAAAGTTTTAATACCATTCCAAAATGGCTTAATTTTAACACAGTCAAAAAAATGTGATCCAATCTGCATTGTGTATTTGCTCACACCTCCAACATATTTCCTTTGTGGAAGAATTAATTTTAGTAATTCTATCTGGAGTTACGAATGCTCTGTACAAGAATTTCCAATTAAATACTTTCCAGTATTGTGTAAAGAATGTATATTTCATTGATAATAAAATATTTGATTTAATTTCTTCAGTTAGTTGAAATGAGTGTCCTTTTGTTATATAATTCCAATATGAGGATTTGGGTGTTGTTTTATAATTTATCAATATCTTGTAAAATTCCGAAATACTATTTCCCATGTCACAATCATTATATATGATTTCATACAGGTATTTTGTAAGTTTAGCTATTTCTTTAAATGAAGAATTACTAATTATTCTGCATAAATCTTGCGAATCTGTCAGAATTCTTTGCATAGTTAGCCAAGCTTGTTGTGAAATTTTGTATGTTGTTTCTATTGTTTGCATATCCAGAACTTTTAGTTCTTTGATACATTGAAACCAACAAACAAATCCTTTCTGCACCAAGGAATGAATTATTTCTCTGTATATTTTATGTGCATAGCTCTTTGTAACTATGAATGGTGTTAAAAGATCAAACCAGATTTTAAATCTATATTTGCATTAATAATTTTCCTAAATGAGTCAATGCAATAATTAATCATATGAATTTTAGTTGGCTTAGTTATGTTATATTGCATACCAATACACATGTACCATGGCAAATTGTTTTTATCTGTTATTTGAAATTTTTTTAGTAGTAAATTAAATTCATTTATTGATATTACAGTTAATAATTCTTTTCAATTTGCAAAATAATTTGGACTTATCCAATCTGATATTGTTTTAGATATTGATGCTTTTATATATGTTTCTATATCAGGAAAGTTAAACCTCCCTGTTTCCATGGTCTAATGTTATGTATTAAAGCTATTCTGTTTCTTTTAGGAAACCATAAAAATTTTATTAGGCACGAGTTTATTTCTTTGAGTATATTCCTTTCTGGTAACAGCTGTATTGCCAAAGCTATATGTAGAATCTTGGGTAGTAAAACCATTTCTATTAACTGTAGTCTATCTTCAAATGTTAATAGTATTTTGTTCCACTTTTCCACACAGATTTAAACTGTATTGATGATATTACTGTAGTTTTTTGGGACTAGTTCATTATTATCCTTGCATAACTTGATTCCTAGATATTAAGGTAGATTCTTGTTTCCCTATAATGTGAATCCCCTTCATCTGCAATTCTTTTTTTATTTAAAAATAAAAATTTTGATTTATTGAAATGGAGTCCTGAAGTCCTTTAAAATGTGTCAATTAAAATATCTAATTCTTCTAATGTCTCTTTTGTATTGTATAATGTTAATAATATGTCATCAGCAAAGAGCATTACTTTATAGTTGTATTGTTCATGAACATCTACTCCTTTGATTTTTGTATTGTTAAGTATTGAATCTGCCAATATTTCAATAGCCAAAACAAATAGAATGGGTGACATGGGACATCCTTGTTTAGTACCCTTTGTTATATTTATAGATTCAGAGGTGAAAGGCCCTAGCTTAACATACACTAAATTATGTGTGTGTGTGTGTGTGTGTGTGTGTGTGTGTGTGTGTGTGTGTGTATGTATATATATATATATATATATATATATATATATATTATTTAGTAGATGAACAAAGGAAGGAGGAAATTCAAATAACACCACAATTTTGAATAAATAGTCCTAATTTAGGGAATCAAAGGCTTTTTCTATATCTAAGCCAATTATGAGTGTTTCTTTATTTTCTTTATTAATATAATCTATAAAAGAAATTATCCTTTTAATATTGTCATGTGTGTGTCTATGATATATAAATCCAGTTCGATCAGTATTTATTGTTTTGGATAGTGGTATTTTCATTCTGTTAGTGAATATTGTCATAAATATCTTATAGTTATAATTTAATAATGATATAGGTCTGTATGAGGTGCAGAGGTTTGGGGATTTGTTTTCCCTTAGGATTGGTGTGATTAAGGAATATCTCCAAGAGGGTGGTATTAAAGTTTGTGACTGAATTTCTAAAAGAGCTTTATGGAAGAGGGCTAGTATTTTTGAAGAAAAAAGTTTATATATTTCCATAATTATGCCATCTATACCTGGAGCTTTATTATTTTACCATCTTTTATTATATCTGTAATTTCTTTGTAGGATATGGATGCTTGCAGATCTAGTTTTAATTTTTCTGGTATTTTTTATCTTAGAACATTTTTCATCTAGCTATAACTGATCAGTATGTATATTTTCTTTTTGGAAATGTTCCATATAGTGATTTCTATAGGCATCAATAATGCCACCTATATCAGAGACATTTTTTTCTTTCTTTTCATGGAAGATACTTTTAATGTTATTAGCTTTTGATTGTATTTTGATTCTTGTGGATAAATTATATAGATATTTGGGAGAAGTGGCCAATGTATTAATTTTTAGTTTTCCTAAAACTAAACTAGTTTTATGTGTTAGAATTTTATTGTATTTATTGTTTAATACTTCTACTTTCTTTTTCATCTCCAAATGATTTTGATTTTTTCAGCTTTTACTGACAAAAGTTTGGATTGTAGATATAATAATTCAGAATCCCATTCTCTTTTTTTATACCAAGTTAGGGTTTTACCATATATGCAAGCTTTTAAAGATCCCATGTCATTATTTTATTTATCTCTGTGGTGTAATTAATATATAAGAAGAACTGTAATTCAGATAATAACCAGGGTTTGAACTATTTAATTTAGCTATATATGCTGGAATTCTGGAGTTAAAGATTAATGGTTTGTACCCATTTTGAAGTTTTAGTATCAATGAATTGTGGTCTGAAAAGGGGCAGGGAGTGATTGAGAAATTAATGATTTTAGAGTGTAAGTCATGGGCAGCAAATATTTTATCTATTCTAGTTTGGGTACCAAATCTGTGATATTGATGGGGAAACAACAAAGATTTATCTTCTTTAAATGTGAAACTATCTACAAGATGAAATTATTCTACCCACTTGTTTAAAGCTTTTGAGACAGCAGATGTACAAAGTGATCTTTTATTTGTAGTTTCAGAAATATCAAATATACAGTTAAAATCTTCTCCTAATATTAAGTTGCCTTTATAATTATTGGAAATGAAATCCAAGTGTTTTTAACAGTTCCTGATCCAATGCCTGAGAACCAGTATAGACTGGCTAGGGTCCATATTCTGCTATTATATTTAACTATTACTAATGCCATAAGGCCTTTTTTATCTTCATACTTATAAATGATTTCTGGGTTAATCACATTTGTTTTCCATAAAATTGTTACTCCTTTTGTCTTATAAGTGGATTGCGTCAATATCATATATTCCTTAGGATTCCATTTGTAATTGTCATTTGTTTTGAAATGAGTTTCTTGAAGGAAGACAATTTGTGTTTTGTTCAGTTTTAAATATTTCAGTAGATTTGATCTCTTGCTAGGATATTTAAGCCATTGGTATTTAAAGATAATAAAGTTAAATCCGTCTTAGGTTATTTAGACTATGTATTTTTTGTTTTATTGTGACTATTAAACAGTCTACAAAATTTGGGTCTATATTAAATCATTGAACTCTTAGAAAAGCGAACGATGATTTATCGACCCCATGCAAACAAAAGCTTACAGACTCGAATGCTTAGAACAGAGATTTTTTTTACAAGGGAAAAAAATCGCTGTTCCAAAAAAAAAAAAAAGCACTTAAAACATAAAGTGGGGGGCTTCGCCCCCTCCCACACACACCCCCTACTTAAATATACCAACTCCGAGATCGCACTACAGTGATGAAAACGGCAAAGTAATGGAAGCGGCCAAGCGATTTCTTTCCCAGGGAAAGAATTTGCTTTTATTTCGTCATTTTGCATTTTCATCTTTTCAAGTTTGACCAAGACACATTCGAAAGAATGCGTCTTTGGTCATCTAATAGGAACCCATGAAATTTCTCATCATAGCAGTTGTAAATATTGTATATAGTTGTGGGTTAACTAAAGGTCAAAAATCTTTATATCAAGTCACACTGCTATTTTTTTTAATGCAAAGCTATCAACAGTATTGTTGCTTACTATTGTTTATTGTAACCTTGCTGGTAAATTATTCTATATGGTCTTGCACCCAATATGGTTGTATTCTTTGTTTGTATGTACCCACTTTGTACATTGGACTATTGTAAATTTGTTGGTGAATTATCTCTAAAATAAATAAAACTCTTAGCACAATAAATCTGGACAAAGCCAAAAATAAAGGGGGGCAAAGGCACAAAAATAGGGACAAACTTTAAATATTGCTATTACAAACATAGAAAGTTGTGAGAATAAAAGGATTTGTGATACCATGCATTTTCTGAAAGATACAAAGTCTGAAATTCAAATGCCTGTCAATATTTATTGATGTCAATATTCACCGATTTACCAGAAAACTACAAATTTTACGAGGAACAGTGCAAAAATATGAGGCAAAAATTTGGACATTCTGTAAAAATCTTGACAGTTGAGAGGTATAGCCACAATGTGTGGCTCCACTGATGAGCTAGTTGACTGTAATGTGGCGTCATGTCATGCTGGTTTAAACAAGACCAGAGGAAGGTCATTGAGGAAAGGAGCACCTTGAGGTTTGATTTTACTTGGTCATTTATGCACTGCAGTAACAAGTACTGGCTTGATCGAAGACTACATGTGTGTGTGTGTGTGTGGGGGGGGGGGGTAGAGCTGTTTTCTACTGACAGTGGATCATTGCATTTGGGCATATTTTGAGTTAGTGTATTGGTAGTGATGGGGAATTATCACTTGGTTTTCACATATGTAATTGAGTGAGTGTTAAGGTAATGGAGGGACCAAGTTTTTCCAAACAGTGAATTTACACATTTCCCAAAGAATGATGGATGTTTGGAGTTTTATATGTTGTTCCTAATATATGTAGCAATACGTTTTAAGACTGTCATACAGCTTTTTTAACATTTCTGAGCACTTTGTATGTGTTTCCCTTTTCTCATATTTTAAAAGTGTATGTGCTCTATCCCTTTCTGCTGTTAGGTGACAGACTACACAGACTAGTTTTGTGAGCCAGGAAATCAGATTAATTCTGACTCCTGTTTTAATGATAGGAGCACATCTGTCCAAACTATATGGGAGAATTTTATTAGAGAATGTTACTACATCATTAATTTAATGATGATGTTTTGTGAAGGGTCAGTGAGTTTGCTGTATTATATATTGAGTTATACTGTTTATATATGTCTGACAGCAACATGTTGAAATATATGATGTTGTATTTGTTTTTTCTTTTCAGTATTAGCCTAGTCTGACATCAGAGGAGTACACAGCTGATGTCTCTCTTTTGGGGACATGGGTGAGGAGGTATGCTGTATACATGTATGATAGCAGCAACTTGAAGTATAAATCTATAGCCATTTGTACCTTAATTTTCATCACAGTTTAACACCAGGGGGGGGGGCTACACAGAAGGTAATGATCCTTTTTTGGTGGGTGGCTAGGGAGACAGGTACCATTCCCAGATATGATTTATATATCCTTGCATGCAAAATTTAAATATCCTTGCAAGCATCTGCCTTCCCAGTTCATTGTACAATGCTGTTTTATCAGCTTTGAGCATTCATCTTAGCTACAACTTATTTTATTTCTACTTAACAATCTTTATTCATGATTTCTGTTTAGGCCATCATTTGATTAAAATACAAAA